>NC_090761.1:20471374-20563874 GCF_036898095.1 Palaemon carinicauda
TGCTAAGACAACGTTGGAGTCACTTATCATTAAGATATTTTAAACGAGTATCGATTGATTAGCCTTATTAGTCTTTCCGATATTTCAGGAGATTTCCTTATCAAATACTGTCTCTGGTAATATACAGTAAATATTCTGGAAGAAGTTTTCAACATTATTCATTTTAATAAATTGTGTTACATTTCAGTCTGTAGCGATAAATTACTAATTAATCCATGGTAATTCACAGTAAATATTCCGGAAGAATTTTTCATCATATGGTGATTTTAATAATTATAGATAAATTTCGGTCAGTACCAATACATTACTAATTTATCAGATATCCTTATAATAAATTTATGCTTATTCACCCACATCACAAACGTAACAGGAAAATAATTTTTTTTTTTTTTATAATTGGATTTTTTTTAACAAAACAAAATTCACCAGGCTAGCACAGGGATAACGTATTCACCTAGCGTTCGCACGGAAGTAGAGCTATCCCAGCCAGAGACCGTGAGTTTAAGCCATGTACTGGGGAGGCTACTGCTGTGGTTGGACTTCCCCGACTGACGTTGTGGTGAGCATCTACTGTGATGAAACTGTAACTGAAAACAGACACCTTCACCTTTAAATTGATTTCAATAACTGGTTTCAAGGTTTAAAGGTCGCTCATGAATGGCAGACGCAAGGGACAGTAACATTACCCTATCAGGCAAGACAATGCCCTAGAGACTGGCCATATTACATATGATCAGCGCCCAAGCCCCCTCTCCACCCAAGCTAGGAATAGGGAGGGCCAGGCAATGGCTGCTGATGACTCAGCAGATAGACCTATAGACTACCCCAAACTCCCCATCCTTACCTAACAAGGATGAAGAGGTTGCAGCAACCAGAGGAACTAACGAGTTTGAGTGCGACTGGAAGCCCAGTCTGGCGCTCACCAGGCAAGGATGCTACCACTAGGACAACACATTTCAGTCTATACCAATAAATTACTAATCAAACATCCTTATCATATATCCCTGCATGTCCCAATCATAGAAAACGTACCTAGAAATAACCAATTTTTCTAATTGGAAAACTTTTCTTTTTTCAACAAAACAATATTTACCGTTTGACACTTAACCAACAACAACAATAATAATAATTATTATCATTATTATTATTAGCTAGTTAAAAACAAGATGCTATAAGCCCACGGGCTCCAATAGAGAAAAATAGCCCAAAGAAAGAAAATAAGGAAATATATAAACGAAATGGGAAAAAATTAACAATAAAATATTCTAAAAACAGTAACAACATCAAAACAGATATGTCATGTATAACTTATACAAGTAGACTTATATCAGCATATTCAACATGAAAATATTCCCTGCAACTTTGAACTTTTGAAGTTCTACCAATTCAACTACCCGATTAGGAAGATCATAATCGAATGTAGGCGAGTCCTCGGCCCACTCAGGGGAAGAGTCAAGGTGGTTAATAGTCCTAATGAGGTAATCAAGTCCCCGGTAAGTTGCTTCATGCCCCCTTGGGGCATTTTCCCTGAGTGTTTTCCCATAAAGGTGGGAAGATGTTTAAGCAGAGGGCATTCTGGGAATCTATTTTGGGAAAAGCCCTCGATACACTTCTCTGGAAAAAAAAAATTCCCTGCAAAGTGAGAGAGAGAGAGAGAGAGAGAGAGAGAGAGAGAGAGAGAGAGAGAGAGAGAGAGAGAGAGAGAGAGAGAGCGTGTGAGGGTTGTAATTGAAATTGTAAGCAATTTCTGTAACTAGTTATGCGAGAGAGAGAGAGAGAGAGAGAGAGAGAGAGAGAGAGAGAGAGAGAGAGAGAGAGAGAGAGAGAGAGAGTGGGATATAATTGAAATTGTAATCAATTTCTGTAACTAGTTATGAGAGAGAGGATGTAATTAAAATTTTAAACAGTATATGTAACTTTGGAGGAGAGAGAGAGAGAGAGAGAGAGAGAGAGAGAGAGAGAGAGAGAGAGAGAGAGAGAGAGAGAGAGAGAAGAGATAAAACCTCCTTTTTCGGTTAAAGGTACAAAATATATAATTTTCTTTTTTTAATTTCTCCCTTTCTATCTTTCGTTTATATTTTCAATTAAATTTCTATTATAACCAGACTCAATCGTAATATATATATTATATATATATATATATATATATATATATATATATATATATATATAATATATATATATATATAATATATATATATATATATATATATATATATATATATATATATATATATATATATATATATGTATGTATGTATATATAATTTATATATATATACTGTTTATATAAAGATAAATTCTCTTTTACTAGTATAGAAAAGACTGTTTTTCCTTAGACCCGATTGAACTATAGGAGCCGTTCCCTTAATTCATAGTTCCTTGTGTATAATATAGACATTTTTCAAATATATAATATCATATATATATATATATATATATATATATATATACATACATACATACATACATACATACATACATACATACATTCATACATATATATATATATATATATATATATATATATATATATATATATATATATATATATATATATATATATATATATATATATCAGCACTCATACATCCGCTGTATACTGCCTATATATAAATTGTATTTTTACACACCAAGCAACAAAGATCTATCAATATCGCATTCATTCACTATTTATATAATAATAATAATAATATTAATAATAATAATAATAATAATAATAATAATAATAATAATAATAATAATAATAATAATAATAAAAGTAAATCGCCTTCTTCTAAATATTTTTCATCCGTTCCTCAAATCATAACCCCGAGTACCAGTGACATGACTTCCTTCACACGTTTTTTCCCCCATCCAATCGAATTTATTACACTTGAATTTGAGAACTGCGGTCATGTCACTGTATAAAGACAAGAGTCCTTTAAACTGGAACATTTTTATACGTTCTGGGTAGATGATATGATTATATATGAATTAGAATTATTACAATAAAAAAAGGTTACAATCCTTGTCAGAAGTTACCATATTTAGCTGGAACTGATCAATAAATTTTATTCGTAAACTATATTGCATCATATTGCAATTTACAACAATTAAGTTGCCTTTTTTAATCTTAATTCAATAATTGTAAATCCGTGAAATTTCTTTTTTTCCGATTCATTTTAGAGATGCTATTTATGAATATCAAATACCTCTAGATTCTCTAAATATCTATTTTAAAAATATATATCTGCCATTTTTCATTTTTCACTTTTCATCAATTTACGAAATTCAATCAAAACTACAGTTCTAACTGGTCAATACTTGGATACAATAACAAAGCTCGATTTATCTTCATCAACAATGTTCACACACATTCGAAATGTTCAAACATTCACAATCAAATGAGACCCTCACTTGTCATGTTCTCATTAAACATAATAACCAAACATGAAGAGCTATTAAAGTAGAATAAAAAAGACAATACAGAATAATACAGCTGGGAAAATAACATAGACATACTGTATCTGGGGAAAAATACATAAATGGTAAGCAGTTCTTCTACAAGGACAGTCCAAAATTAAACCATTGTTCTCTAGTCTGGGGTAGTACCATAACCTCTGTACTATGGTCTTCCACTGTCTTGATTAAGGATACACTCGGGTATACTATTCTATCTTATTTCTCTTCTTCTTGTTTTTTTTTTTTTATATGGGAAAGATCTATTTTAATGTTGATACTGTTCTTAAAATGTTTTATTTTTATTGTTCATTACTCCTCATGAAGTTTGTTTATTTCCTTCATTCTTTTCCACACTGGGCTATTTTTTCCTGTTGGAGGCCTTGGTTTTATAGCATTCTGCTTTTCCAATTAGGGTTGTAGCTTAGCTAATAATAATAATAATAATAATAATAATAATAATAATAAACAACGTCAACCATGCTATGAAAACTTACTGACGTAAATGCGCCAGTCCTCACGAATCCTGAAGACAGAAAGCCCTGAATCAATCAACCGAGTCAATCTCACACTTCACACCTAAACGACAAACGGCCATGCCGCCTTCAGAAGGATTATTCCAGCTTCGCAGAAAAGAGGAAGAAACTTTTCAGTAACGGTGCATTGTGGATTTACAAGGAAATCAATAGTTCAGATACTAGAGTATGATTACTATTCTTTTAATTATTACTAGCTAAGCTATAACCTTAGTTGAAAAAGCAGTATACTATAACCCCTAGGGCTCCAACAAGGAAAAATAGCCTAGTGAGAAAAGGATGTAAGGAAATAAATACACTACAGGAGAAGTAATGAATATATAATATCTTGAGATCGGTGCTAACGTTAAAATTAATCTATCACACAAACCATGAAGAGAGACTTGTCAGCCTGTTTAACCTAAAAGCGTTTGTTGCAAGTTTCAACCTCTGGAGATTAACCGATTCAACTGCCAGATTAAAAAGATCATTCCACACTATGATAACAGCTGGAATAAAACCTCTAGAATACTGTCTAGTATTGAGACATACGATGGATAAGGCTTGACTGTTAGATTTAACTGCATACCTAGCGCTACGTACTTTCCATTTAAATAAAAATGGGGTTAACCAAACGCTAAGAATATTGTATATCCTAAACAATTTACTTTCTAATAAAAAATGTATTCAGGTGAAGTGAGCTAAGGGATTTCTTAAGTGAGGTTTTCAAAACCAAATTCAACGTGCATGGTGTGTTAATACACCCTATGATGGTTATATTTCAGTCATTTATGCTAAAAAAAAACCTGAGATGAACCTTAAGATTTGCAGAGATTGGAGGATCACTACAGATAACTTTGGCCAATGTGAAGTAAAATACATGTTCAAACTCTGAACCTCATAAGAGTAGTACTACACGAACAGAAGTACCTTCGTATAACGCAGAAAGTCTCTTTTAAGCGTCACTAACTTTTCTGGGCTTGGATACGTTAAATTACACTGGGGTAAAAAAGTAACACAGTCAAAAAGCCGTGAATAGTAAGCTCTTTCACCAGAGCTTAACGATTTTTCCCATTACTACCAACCTGCTCCTTGAAAGTAACATTTCAGTTTTGAAATTTGACCGGATAACAACAGTATATCCGTATTTTATTGACGTTGACGTACTGTATTATAGGAGTTACTACATTACGTACTATCGTTAAATTACAGAAGTACTGAAGGCACGTCGTGACACTACTACGGTCTCTGGTTGTACTTTTTCAACTCCCTTGAAGGCATGATCTCAATTTCCTCTATCCTTTATAAATTTTCAGTATTTGGATCAACTTCTTATTTTATTCTACCTGACATGAAATAGTTCCTATCTAGTTTTTGTGATTATTTTACTTTTACCACTAAGTTTTGTGCTTATATCATATAACAAGTTTTTGAAATCTCATAAATAAACGGCCTTCCTATCGAATAAAAAATCCTAAACGATAATTTCAACTTAGAATTGTATACCAACCAAGATGATAGTAGCTCAGTATATCAAATCACTTGACTTCTGTTGCATCTGAAAGACAAATGTTTTCCTTATACAAAGACCATTGGACAGGACATTTTGCACTTGTATATAAAAAAACCCTGTAGTTTAAAACATAGGGAAAGGTTGGGGTGACAGAAAGAGTTGGACCATAATTAATGGACAACAAATCGAAGGTTGTGGGAAATAACCCCTTTTCAACTCTGGTTTTTCAATTAGCGGTGAACTAATAGCGGGTCCGGCAAGTACTTAAATAAGTGATCACCTTTGACCATACACACGAGATCCTAAGACCTTCACTAAAGCTTGTGAAAGTCCTTGGGAGGTCTGTCGGAAGCACAAAAGCATTTCAATGAGGCTTGAAGAAGCATAATTAATTAAATTTCACTGTCAGTTTAGTCGTTCATCTTTGCAATTCAAACACAAAGATCAGGTGTCATTATGACAAACACTAAGCTTTCAAGAATAGACTTTTAAAGATTCAAAGGCAGCCTCATGACTGGCAGGCCAGTCATTTTATGGATATACCCACCACAAATTGCAATAGTAATGAAACTTGGCATTTCTGCTTCTTTTGACCCATGTAATAACATAGTAAAAGTCAAGGAAATTCGAGGCATTGGAACACATTCATTTCGAGCAACCACTTTTAGAAAGTTATGCACGAAAATACGCTAATAAAAATGGCATAACATTTTTTGTTATAACTGCTTTTGTTATTTCTTTCACATTTCTCAAAAGATGTCAAACATTTTTATTAGTAAATAAATAAATTGAGATAATTAACGTCTAATAGCCTTTTTTTTTTTTTCTTTTTAGGTTAACCAGTAGCATGGACGATTGCGTTTTCTGCAGCGAGTCTCTCGGCAACAGCGAACAAACCACGAAATTAGGTGGGTGCCATGGGGTGTGAGGGAATAAACAAGGCAAATGACCTACGGCAGGCTGATATCAGTGTCGCACCTGGACAAGTTGTACACACCAGATGCAGGAAGGACTTCTGCTCCCAACTGTCTATTGAGCGAGACATCAGAAAACGCAGATATGACTGTACTGGTGGTTTCAGCGCCACTGTGCGTGCGCGTCGATCTGCCAGTTCTGCGTTTCACTACAGCGAACACTGTTTGTTCTGTGGAACACCAGACAAGTACCAGGGCAGACAAAAAATGCATAAACCTATACCAGTCCGAACAATGGACTTCCAGAGGAAGGTTACAGAGAGCTGTGTTGAACGCAATGATGCATGGTCAGAGACAGTAAAGGCTCGAGTAGAATTCGTCCAGGACTTGCATGCCGCTGACGCAGTCTATCACAATATATGTAGCATAAACTTCAGAACTGGGAAGCAGATTCTACGCCAGTTCCTTACAGTGCCAAGCAAGCGACCTAAGTATGGTAGACCGGCTGATGACACACGGAATGATGCATTCATAAAAGTCGCAGAGTACCTCAAAGCCAATGACGAGGAACAGACAACGATCCCGGATCTCATAGGAAAAATGGGGGAATTTCTTCTTGGAACTGATTGCACACCTTATGGATTCACCTACATGAAAGAATGTATCCAAAAGCACTTTGGTCAGGATATCACCATCGCAGAAATAAATGGCAAAGAGAATGTTGTGACCTTTCGCCACAAGGCCTCTGCGATCATTCACGAATTCCATCAAAGGCCAAAGGAGACATCATATGAAGCTGACAAGATGAGACTGATTAAGACGGCAGCAAAACTGATCAAAAGTGATGTGAAATCCGTACAACAGTCGATAGATATGTACCCATGTACAACTGAAATGTCCTCAACAGAAGAAGCCATGTCGTTCCTACCTGAATCACTAAAACTCCTTCTTCAAACACTCTTTGTGGGCCGAGATGCTGATAGAAAAGTCGGTTCTCTAGGGCAAGCTATCATGCAGGCAAATCGGCCCCGAGTGCTGCTGGCACCCTTACAGATAGGACTGGGTGTACAGATGCACCATCATTTTGCATCAAAGTTCTTGATCGACACGCTCCATGCCCAAGGGGTGTGAGGGAATAAACAAGGTAAATGACCTACGGCAGGCTGATATCAGTGTCGCACCTGGACAAGTTGTACACACCAGATGCAGGAAGGACTTCTGCTCCCAACTGTCTATTGAGCGAGACATCAGAAAACGCAGATATGACTGTACTTGTGGTTTCAGCGCCACTGTGCGTGCGCGTCGATCTGCCAGTTCTGCGTTTCACTACAGCGAACACTGTTTGTTCTGTGGAACACCAGACAAGTACCAGGGCAGACAAAAAAGGCATAAACTTATACCAGTCCGAACAATGGACTTCCAGAGGAAGGTTACAGAGAGCTGTGTTGAACACAATGATGCATGGTCAGAGACAGTAAAGGCTCGAGTAGAATTCGTCCAGGACTTGCATGCCTCTGACGCAGTCTATCACAATATATGTAGCATAAACTTCAGAACTGGGAAGCAGATTCCACGCCAGTTCCTTACAGTGCCAAGCAAGCGACCTAAGTATGGTAGACCGGCTGATGACACACGGAATGATGCATTCATAAAAGTCGCAGAGTACCTCAAAGCCAATGACGAGGAACAGACAACGATCCCGGATCTCATAGGAAAAATGGGGGAATTTCTTCTTGGAACTGATTGCACACCTTATGGATTAACCTACATGAAAGAATGTATCCAAAAGCACTTTGGTCAGGATATCACCATCGCAGAAATAAATGGCAAAGAGAATGTTGTGACCTTTCGCCACAAGGCCTCTGCGATCATTCACGAATTCCATCAAAGGCCAAAGGAGACATCATATGAAGCTGACAAGATGAGACTGATTAAGACGGCAGCAAAACTGATCAAAAGTGATGTGAAATCCGTACAACAGTCGATAGATATGTACCCATGTACAACTGAAATGTCCTCAACAGAAGAAGCCATGTCGTTCCTACCTGAATCACTAAAACTCCTTCTTCAAACACTCTTTGTGGGCCGAGATGCTGATAGAAAAGTCGGTTCTCTAGGGCAAGCTATCATGCAGGCAAATCGGCCCCGAGTGCTGCTGGCACCCTTACAGATAGGACTGGGTGTACAGATGCACCATCATTTTGCATCAAAGTTCTTGATCGACACGCTCCATGCCCAAGGGGTGTGAGGGAATAAACAAGGCAAATGACCTACGGCAGGCTGATATCAGTGTCGCACCTGGACAAGTTGTACACACCAGATGCAGGAAGGACTTCTGCTCCCAACTGTCTATTGAGCGAGACATCAGAAAACGCAGATATGACTGTACTGGTGGTTTCAGCGCCACTGTGCGTGCGCGTCGATCTGCCAGTTCTGCGTTTCACTACAGCGAACACTGTTTGTTCTGTGGAACACCAGACAAGTACCAGGGCAGACAAAAAAGGCATAAACTTATATCAGTCCGAACAATGGACTTCCAGAGGAAGGTTACAGAGAGCTGTGTTGAACGCAATGATGCATGGTCAGAGACAGTAAAGGCTCGAGTAGAATTCGTCCAGGACTTGCATGCCGCTGACGCAGTCTATCACAATATATGTAGCATAAACTTCAGAACTGGGAAGCAGATTCCACGCCAGTTCCTTACAGTGCCAAGCAAGCGTTCTAAGTATGGTAGACCGGCTGATGACACACGGAATGATGCATTCATAAAAGTCGCAGAGTACCTCAAAGCCAATGACGAGGAACAGACAACGATCCCGGATCTCATAGGAAAAATGGGGGAATTTCTTCTTGGAACTGATTGCACACCTTATGGATTCACCTACATGAAAGAATGTATCCAAAAGCACTTTGGTCAGGATATCACCATCGCAGAAATAAATGGCAAAGAGAATGTTGTGACCTTTCGCCACAAGGCCTCTGCGATCATTCACGAATTCCATCAAAGGCCAAAGGAGACATCATATGAAGCTGACAAGATGAGACTGATTAAGACGGCAGCAAAACTGATCAAAAGTGATGTGAAATCCGTACAACAGTCGATAGATATGTACCCATGTACAACTGAAATGTCCTCAACAGAAGAAGCCATGTCGTTCCTACCTGAATCACTAAAACTCCTTCAAACACTCTTTGTGGGCCGAGATGCTGATAGAAAAGTCGGTTCTCTAGGGCAAGCTATCATGCAGGCAAATTGGCCCCGAGTGCTGCTGGCACCCTTACAGATAGGACTGGGTGTACAGATGCACCATCATTTTGCATCAAAGTTCTTGATCGACACGCTCCATGCCCAAGGGGTGTGAGGGAATAAACAAGGCAAATGACCTACGGCAGGCTGATATCAGTGTCGCACCTGGACAAGTTGTACACACCAGATGCAGGAAGGACTTCTGCTCCCAACTGTCTATTGAGCGAGACATCAGAAAACGCAGATATGACTGTACTGGTGGTTTCAGCGCCACTGTGCGTGCGCGTCGATCTTCCAGTTCTGCGTTTCACTACAGCGAACACTGTTTGTTCTGTGGAACACCAGACAAGTACCAGGGCAGACAAAAAAGGCATAAACTTATACCAGTCCGAACAATGGACTTCCAGAGGAAGGTTACAGAGAGCTGTGTTGAACGCAATGATGCATGGTCAGAGACAGTAAAGGCTCGAGTAGAATTCGTCCAGGACTTGCATGCCGCTGACGCAGTCTATCATAATATATGTAGCATAAACTTCAGAACTGGGAAGCAGATTCCACGCCAGTTCCTTACAGTGCCAAGCAAGCGTTCTAAGTATGGTAGACCGGCTGATGACACACGGAATGATGCATTCATAAAAGTCGCAGAGTACCTCAAAGCCAATGACGAGGAACAGACAACGATCCCGGATCTCATAGGAAAAATGGGGGAATTTCTTCTTGGAACTGATTGCACACCTTATGGATTCACCTACATGAAAGAATGTATCCAAAAGCACTTTGGTCAGGATATCACCATCGCAGAAATAAATGGCAAAGAGAATGTTGTGACCTTTCGCCACAAGGCCTCTGCGATCATTCACGAATTCCATCAAAGGCCAGAGGAGACATCATATGAAGCTGACAAGATGAGACTGATTAAGACGGCAGCAAAACTGATCAAAAGTGATGTGAAATCCGTACAACAGTCGATAGATATGTACCCATGTACAACTGAAATGTCCTCAACAGAAGAAGCCATGTCGTTCCTACCTGAATCACTAAAACTCCTTCTTCAAACACTCTTTGTGGGCCGAGATGCTGATAGAAAAGTCGGTTCTCTAGGGCAAGCTATCATGCAGGCAAATCGGCCCCGAGTGCTGCTGGCACCCTTACAGATAGGACTGGGTGTACAGATGCACCATCATTTTGCATCAAAGTTCTTGATCGACACGCTCCATGCCCAAGGGGTGTGAGGGAATAAACAAGGCAAATGACCTACGGCAGGCTGATATCAGTGTCGCACCTGGACAAGTTGTACACACCAGATGCAGGAAGGACTTCTGCTCCCAACTGTCTATTGAGCGAGACATCAGAAAACGCAGATATGACTGTACTGGTGGTTTCAGCGCCACTGTGCGTGCGCGTCGATCTTCCAGTTCTGCGTTTCACTACAGCGAACACTGTTTGTTCTGTGGAACACCAGACAAGTACCAGGGCAGACAAAAAATGCATAAACCTATACCAGTCCGAACAATGGACTTCCAGAGGAAGGTTACAGAGAGCTGTGTTGAACGCAATGATGCATGGTCAGAGACAGTAAAGGCTCGAGTAGAATTCGTCCAGGACTTGCATGCCGCTGACGCAGTCTATCACAATATATGTAGCATAAACTTCAGAACTGGGAAGCAGATTCTACGCCAGTTCCTTACAGTGCCAAGCAAGCGACCTAAGTATGGTAGACCGGCTGATGACACACGGAATGATGCATTCATAAAAGTCGCAGAGTACCTCAAAGCCAATGACGAGGAACAGACAACGATCCCGGATCTCATAGGAAAAATGGGGGAATTTCTTCTTGGAACTGATTGCACACCTTATGGATTCACCTACATGAAAGAATGTATCCAAAAGCACTTTGGTCAGGATATCACCATCGCAGAAATAAATGGCAAAGAGAATGTTGTGACCTTTCGCCACAAGGCCTCTGCGATCATTCACGAATTCCATCAAAGGCCAAAGGAGACATCATATGAAGCTGACAAGATGAGACTGATTAAGACGGCAGCAAAACTGATCAAAAGTGATGTGAAATCCGTACAACAGTCGATAGATATGTACCCATGTACAACTGAAATGTCCTCAACAGAAGAAGCCATGTCGTTCCTACCTGAATCACTAAAACTTATTCTTCAAACACTCTTTGTGGGCCGAGATGCTGATAGAAAAGTCGGTTCTCTAGGGCAAGCTATCATGCAGGCAAATCGGCCCCGAGAGCTGCTGGCACCCTTACAGATAGGACTGGGTGTACAGATGCACCATCATTTTGCATCAAAGTTCTTGATCGACACGCTCCATGCCCAAGGGGTGTGAGGGAATAAACAAGGTAAATGACCTACGGCAGGCTGATATCAGTGTCGCACCTGGACAAGTTGTACACACCAGATGCAGGAAGGACTTCTGCTCCCAACTGTCTATTGAGCGAGACATCAGAAAACGCAGATATGACTGTACTTGTGGTTTCAGCGCCACTGTGCGTGCGCGTCGATCTGCCAGTTCTGCGTTTCACTACAGCGAACACTGTTTGTTCTGTGGAACACCAGACAAGTACCAGGGCAGACAAAAAAGGCATAAACTTATACCAGTCCGAACAATGGACTTCCAGAGGAAGGTTACAGAGAGCTGTGTTGAACACAATGATGCATGGTCAGAGACAGTAAAGGCTCGAGTAGAATTCGTCCAGGACTTGCATGCCTCTGACGCAGTCTATCACAATATATGTAGCATAAACTTCAGAACTGGGAAGCAGATTCCACGCCAGTTCCTTACAGTGCCAAGCAAGCGACCTAAGTATGGTAGACCGGCTGATGACACACGGAATGATGCATTCATAAAAGTCGCAGAGTACCTCAAAGCCAATGACGAGGAACAGACAACGATCCCGGATCTCATAGGAAAAATGGGGGAATTTCTTCTTGGAACTGATTGCACACCTTATGGATTAACCTACATGAAAGAATGTATCCAAAAGCACTTTGGTCAGGATATCACCATCGCAGAAATAAATGGCAAAGAGAATGTTGTGACCTTTCGCCACAAGGCCTCTGCGATCATTCACGAATTCCATCAAAGGCCAAAGGAGACATCATATGAAGCTGACAAGATGAGACTGATTAAGACGGCAGCAAAACTGATCAAAAGTGATGTGAAATCCGTACAACAGTCGATAGATATGTACCCATGTACAACTGAAATGTCCTCAACAGAAGAAGCCATGTCGTTCCTACCTGAATCACTAAAACTCCTTCTTCAAACACTCTTTGTGGGCCGAGATGCTGATAGAAAAGTCGGTTCTCTAGGGCAAGCTATCATGCAGGCAAATCGGCCCCGAGTGCTGCTGGCACCCTTACAGATAGGACTGGGTGTACAGATGCACCATCATTTTGCATCAAAGTTCTTGATCGACACGCTCCATGCCCAAGGGGTGTGAGGGAATAAACAAGGCAAATGACCTACGGCAGGCTGATATCAGTGTCGCACCTGGACAAGTTGTACACACCAGATGCAGGAAGGACTTCTGCTCCCAACTGTCTATTGAGCGAGACATCAGAAAACGCAGATATGACTGTACTGGTGGTTTCAGCGCCACTGTGCGTGCGCGTCGATCTGCCAGTTCTGCGTTTCACTACAGCGAACACTGTTTGTTCTGTGGAACACCAGACAAGTACCAGGGCAGACAAAAAAGGCATAAACTTATATCAGTCCGAACAATGGACTTCCAGAGGAAGGTTACAGAGAGCTGTGTTGAACGCAATGATGCATGGTCAGAGACAGTAAAGGCTCGAGTAGAATTCGTCCAGGACTTGCATGCCGCTGACGCAGTCTATCACAATATATGTAGCATAAACTTCAGAACTGGGAAGCAGATTCCACGCCAGTTCCTTACAGTGCCAAGCAAGCGTTCTAAGTATGGTAGACCGGCTGATGACACACGGAATGATGCATTCATAAAAGTCGCAGAGTACCTCAAAGCCAATGACGAGGAACAGACAACGATCCCGGATCTCATAGGAAAAATGGGGGAATTTCTTCTTGGAACTGATTGCACACCTTATGGATTCACCTACATGAAAGAATGTATCCAAAAGCACTTTGGTCAGGATATCACCATCGCAGAAATAAATGGCAAAGAGAATGTTGTGACCTTTCGCCACAAGGCCTCTGCGATCATTCACGAATTCCATCAAAGGCCAAAGGAGACATCATATGAAGCTGACAAGATGAGACTGATTAAGACGGCAGCAAAACTGATCAAAAGTGATGTGAAATCCGTACAACAGTCGATAGATATGTACCCATGTACAACTGAAATGTCCTCAACAGAAGAAGCCATGTCGTTCCTACCTGAATCACTAAAACTCCTTCAAACACTCTTTGTGGGCCGAGATGCTGATAGAAAAGTCGGTTCTCTAGGGCAAGCTATCATGCAGGCAAATTGGCCCCGAGTGCTGCTGGCACCCTTACAGATAGGACTGGGTGTACAGATGCACCATCATTTTGCATCAAAGTTCTTGATCGACACGCTCCATGCCCAAGGGGTGTGAGGGAATAAACAAGGCAAATGACCTACGGCAGGCTGATATCAGTGTCGCACCTGGACAAGTTGTACACACCAGATGCAGGAAGGACTTCTGCTCCCAACTGTCTATTGAGCGAGACATCAGAAAACGCAGATATGACTGTACTGGTGGTTTCAGCGCCACTGTGCGTGCGCGTCGATCTTCCAGTTCTGCGTTTCACTACAGCGAACACTGTTTGTTCTGTGGAACACCAGACAAGTACCAGGGCAGACAAAAAAGGCATAAACTTATACCAGTCCGAACAATGGACTTCCAGAGGAAGGTTACAGAGAGCTGTGTTGAACGCAATGATGCATGGTCAGAGACAGTAAAGGCTCGAGTAGAATTCGTCCAGGACTTGCATGCCGCTGACGCAGTCTATCATAATATATGTAGCATAAACTTCAGAACTGGGAAGCAGATTCCACGCCAGTTCCTTACAGTGCCAAGCAAGCGTTCTAAGTATGGTAGACCGGCTGATGACACACGGAATGATGCATTCATAAAAGTCGCAGAGTACCTCAAAGCCAATGACGAGGAACAGACAACGATCCCGGATCTCATAGGAAAAATGGGGGAATTTCTTCTTGGAACTGATTGCACACCTTATGGATTCACCTACATGAAAGAATGTATCCAAAAGCACTTTGGTCAGGATATCACCATCGCAGAAATAAATGGCAAAGAGAATGTTGTGACCTTTCGCCACAAGGCCTCTGCGATCATTCACGAATTCCATCAAAGGCCAGAGGAGACATCATATGAAGCTGACAAGATGAGACTGATTAAGACGGCAGCAAAACTGATCAAAAGTGATGTGAAATCCGTACAACAGTCGATAGATATGTACCCATGTACAACTGAAATGTCCTCAACAGAAGAAGCCATGTCGTTCCTACCTGAATCACTAAAACTCCTTCTTCAAACACTCTTTGTGGGCCGAGATGCTGATAGAAAAGTCGGTTCTCTAGGGCAAGCTATCATGCAGGCAAATCGGCCCCGAGTGCTGCTGGCACCCTTACAGATAGGACTGGGTGTACAGATGCACCATCATTTTGCATCAAAGTTCTTGATCGACACGCTCCATGCCCAAGGGGTGTGAGGGAATAAACAAGGCAAATGACCTACGGCAGGCTGATATCAGTGTCGCACCTGGACAAGTTGTACACACCAGATGCAGGAAGGACTTCTGCTCCCAACTGTCTATTGAGCGAGACATCAGAAAACGCAGATATGACTGTACTGGTGGTTTCAGCGCCACTGTGCGTGCGCGTCGATCTGCCAGTTCTGCGTTTCACTACAGCGAACACTGTTTGTTCTGTGGAACACCAGACAAGTACCAGGGCAGACAAAAAATGCATAAACCTATACCAGTCCGAACAATGGACTTCCAGAGGAAGGTTACAGAGAGCTGTGTTGAACGCAATGATGCATGGTCAGAGACAGTAAAGGCTCGAGTAGAATTCGTCCATGACTTGCATGCCGCTGACGCAGTCTATCACAATATATGTAGCATAAACTTCAGAACTGGGAAGCAGATTCTACGCCAGTTCCTTACAGTGCCAAGCAAGCGACCTAAGTATGGTAGACCGGCTGATGACACACGGAATGATGCATTCATAAAAGTCGCAGAGTACCTCAAAGCCAATGACGAGGAACAGACAACGATCCCGGATCTCATAGGAAAAATGGGGGAATTTCTTCTTGGAACTGATTGCACACCTTATGGATTCACCTACATGAAAGAATGTATCCAAAAGCACTTTGGTCAGGATATCACCATCGCAGAAATAAATGGCAAAGAGAATGTTGTGACCTTTCGCCACAAGGCCTCTGCGATCATTCACGAATTCCATCAAAGGCCAAAGGAGACATCATATGAAGCTGACAAGATGAGACTGATTAAGACGGCAGCAAAACTGATCAAAAGTGATGTGAAATCCGTACAACAGTCGATAGAT
This sequence comes from Palaemon carinicauda, assembly GCF_036898095.1. Taxonomy (NCBI): domain Eukaryota; kingdom Metazoa; phylum Arthropoda; class Malacostraca; order Decapoda; family Palaemonidae; genus Palaemon; species Palaemon carinicauda. The sequence goes on from NC_090761.1 coordinate 20,487,561, forward strand.
ATGTACCCATGTACAACTGAAATGTCCTCAACAGAAGAAGCCATGTCGTTCCTACCTGAATCACTAAAACTTATTCTTCAAACACTCTTTGTGGGCCGAGATGCTGATAGAAAAGTCGGTTCTCTAGGGCAAGCTATCATGCAGGCAAATCGGCCCCGAGAGCTGCTGGCACCCTTACAGATAGGACTGGGTGTACAGATGCACCATCATTTTGCATCAAAGTTCTTGATCGACACGCTCCATGCCCAAGGGGTGTGAGGGAATAAACAAGGTAAATGACCTACGGCAGGCTGATATCAGTGTCGCACCTGGACAAGTTGTACACACCAGATGCAGGAAGGACTTCTGCTCCCAACTGTCTATTGAGCGAGACATCAGAAAACGCAGATATGACTGTACTTGTGGTTTCAGCGCCACTGTGCGTGCGCGTCGATCTGCCAGTTCTGCGTTTCACTACAGCGAACACTGTTTGTTCTGTGGAACACCAGACAAGTACCAGGGCAGACAAAAAAGGCATAAACTTATACCAGTCCGAACAATGGACTTCCAGAGGAAGGTTACAGAGAGCTGTGTTGAACACAATGATGCATGGTCAGAGACAGTAAAGGCTCGAGTAGAATTCGTCCAGGACTTGCATGCCTCTGACGCAGTCTATCACAATATATGTAGCATAAACTTCAGAACTGGGAAGCAGATTCCACGCCAGTTCCTTACAGTGCCAAGCAAGCGACCTAAGTATGGTAGACCGGCTGATGACACACGGAATGATGCATTCATAAAAGTCGCAGAGTACCTCAAAGCCAATGACGAGGAACAGACAACGATCCCGGATCTCATAGGAAAAATGGGGGAATTTCTTCTTGGAACTGATTGCACACCTTATGGATTAACCTACATGAAAGAATGTATCCAAAAGCACTTTGGTCAGGATATCACCATCGCAGAAATAAATGGCAAAGAGAATGTTGTGACCTTTCGCCACAAGGCCTCTGCGATCATTCACGAATTCCATCAAAGGCCAAAGGAGACATCATATGAAGCTGACAAGATGAGACTGATTAAGACGGCAGCAAAACTGATCAAAAGTGATGTGAAATCCGTACAACAGTCGATAGATATGTACCCATGTACAACTGAAATGTCCTCAACAGAAGAAGCCATGTCGTTCCTACCTGAATCACTAAAACTCCTTCTTCAAACACTCTTTGTGGGCCGAGATGCTGATAGAAAAGTCGGTTCTCTAGGGCAAGCTATCATGCAGGCAAATCGGCCCCGAGTGCTGCTGGCACCCTTACAGATAGGACTGGGTGTACAGATGCACCATCATTTTGCATCAAAGTTCTTGATCGACACGCTCCATGCCCAAGGGGTGTGAGGGAATAAACAAGGCAAATGACCTACGGCAGGCTGATATCAGTGTCGCACCTGGACAAGTTGTACACACCAGATGCAGGAAGGACTTCTGCTCCCAACTGTCTATTGAGCGAGACATCAGAAAACGCAGATATGACTGTACTGGTGGTTTCAGCGCCACTGTGCGTGCGCGTCGATCTGCCAGTTCTGCGTTTCACTACAGCGAACACTGTTTGTTCTGTGGAACACCAGACAAGTACCAGGGCAGACAAAAAAGGCATAAACTTATATCAGTCCGAACAATGGACTTCCAGAGGAAGGTTACAGAGAGCTGTGTTGAACGCAATGATGCATGGTCAGAGACAGTAAAGGCTCGAGTAGAATTCGTCCAGGACTTGCATGCCGCTGACGCAGTCTATCACAATATATGTAGCATAAACTTCAGAACTGGGAAGCAGATTCCACGCCAGTTCCTTACAGTGCCAAGCAAGCGTTCTAAGTATGGTAGACCGGCTGATGACACACGGAATGATGCATTCATAAAAGTCGCAGAGTACCTCAAAGCCAATGACGAGGAACAGACAACGATCCCGGATCTCATAGGAAAAATGGGGGAATTTCTTCTTGGAACTGATTGCACACCTTATGGATTCACCTACATGAAAGAATGTATCCAAAAGCACTTTGGTCAGGATATCACCATCGCAGAAATAAATGGCAAAGAGAATGTTGTGACCTTTCGCCACAAGGCCTCTGCGATCATTCACGAATTCCATCAAAGGCCAGAGGAGACATCATATGAAGCTGACAAGATGAGACTGATTAAGACGGCAGCAAAACTGATCAAAAGTGATGTGAAATCCGTACAACAGTCGATAGATATGTACCCATGTACAACTGAAATGTCCTCAACAGAAGAAGCCATGTCGTTCCTACCTGAATCACTAAAACTCCTTCTTCAAACACTCTTTGTGGGCCGAGATGCTGATAGAAAAGTCGGTTCTCTAGGGCAAGCTATCATGCAGGCAAATCGGCCCCGAGTGCTGCTGGCACCCTTACAGATAGGACTGGGTGTACAGATGCACCATCATTTTGCATCAAAGTTCTTGATCGACACGCTCCATGCCCAAGGGGTGTGAGGGAATAAACAAGGCAAATGACCTACGGCAGGCTGATATCAGTGTCGCACCTGGACAAGTTGTACACACCAGATGCAGGAAGGACTTCTGCTCCCAACTGTCTATTGAGCGAGACATCAGAAAACGCAGATATGACTGTACTGGTGGTTTCAGCGCCACTGTGCGTGCGCGTCGATCTGCCAGTTCTGCGTTTCACTACAGCGAACACTGTTTGTTCTGTGGAACACCAGACAAGTACCAGGGCAGACAAAAAAGGCATAAACTTATATCAGTCCGAACAATGGACTTCCAGAGGAAGGTTACAGAGAGCTGTGTTGAACGCAATGATGCATGGTCAGAGACAGTAAAGGCTCGAGTAGAATTCGTCCAGGACTTGCATGCCGCTGACGCAGTCTATCACAATATATGTAGCATAAACTTCAGAACTGGGAAGCAGATTCCACGCCAGTTCCTTACAGTGCCAAGCAAGCGTTCTAAGTATGGTAGACCGGCTGATGACACACGGAATGATGCATTCATAAAAGTCGCAGAGTACCTCGAAGCCAATGACGAGGAACAGACAACGATCCCGGATCTCATAGGAAAAATGGGGGAATTTCTTCTTGGAACTGATTGCACACCTTATGGATTCACCTACATGAAAGAATGTATCCAAAAGCACTTTGGTCAGGATATCACCATCGCAGAAATAAATGGCAAAGAGAATGTTGTGACCTTTCGCCACAAGGCCTCTGCGATCATTCACGAATTCCATCAAAGGCCAGAGGAGACATCATATGAAGCTGAGAAGATGAGACTGATTAAGACGGCAGCAAAACTGATCAAAAGTGATGTGAAATCCATACAACAGTCGATAGATATGTACCCATGTACAACTGAAATGTCCTCAACAGAAGAAGCCATGTCGTTCCTACCTGAATCACTAAAACTCCTTCTTCAAACACTCTTTGTGGGCCGAGATGCTGATAGAAAAGTCGGTTCTCTAGGGCAAGCTATCATGCAGGCAAATCGGCCCCGAGTGCTGCTGGCACCCTTACAGATAGGACTGGGTGTACAGATGCACCATCATTTTGCATCAAAGTTCTTGATCGACACGCTCCATGCCCAAGGGGTGTGAGGGAATAAACAAGGCAAATGACCTACGGCAGGCTGATATCAGTGTCGCACCTGGACAAGTTGTACACACCAGATGCAGGAAGGACTTCTGCTCCCAACTGTCTATTGAGCGAGACATCAGAAAACGCAGATATGACTGTACTGGTGGTTTCAGCGCCACTGTGCGTGCGCGTCGATCTGCCAGTTCTGCGTTTCACTACAGCGAACACTGTTTGTTCTGTGGAACACCAGACAAGTACCAGGGCAGACAAAAAAGGCATAAACTTATATCAGTCCGAACAATGGACTTCCAGAGGAAGGTTACAGAGAGCTGTGTTGAACGCAATGATGCATGGTCAGAGACAGTAAAGGCTCGAGTAGAATTCGTCCAGGACTTGCATGCCGCTGACGCAGTCTATCACAATATATGTAGCATAAACTTCAGAACTGGGAAGCAGATTCCACGCCAGTTCCTTACAGTGCCAAGCAAGCGTTCTAAGTATGGTAGACCGGCTGATGACACACGGAATGATGCATTCATAAAAGTCGCAGAGTACCTCAAAGCCAATGACGAGGAACAGACAACGATCCCGGATCTCATAGGAAAAATGGGGGAATTTCTTCTTGGAACTGATTGCACACCTTATGGATTCACCTACATGAAAGAATGTATCCAAAAGCACTTTGGTCAGGATATCACCATCGCAGAAATAAATGGCAAAGAGAATGTTGTGACCTTTCGCCACAAGGCCTCTGCGATCATTCACGAATTCCATCAAAGGCCAAAGGAGACATCATATGAAGCTGACAAGATGAGACTGATTAAGACGGCAGCAAAACTGATCAAAAGTGATGTGAAATCCGTACAACAGTCGATAGATATGTACCCATGTACAACTGAAATGTCCTCAACAGAAGAAGCCATGTCGTTCCTACCTGAATCACTAAAACTCCTTCAAACACTCTTTGTGGGCCGAGATGCTGATAGAAAAGTCGGTTCTCTAGGGCAAGCTATCATGCAGGCAAATTGGCCCCGAGTGCTGCTGGCACCCTTACAGATAGGACTGGGTGTACAGATGCACCATCATTTTGCATCAAAGTTCTTGATCGACACGCTCCATGCCCAAGGGGTGTGAGGGAATAAACAAGGCAAATGACCTACGGCAGGCTGATATCAGTGTCGCACCTGGACAAGTTGTACACACCAGATGCAGGAAGGACTTCTGCTCCCAACTGTCTATTGAGCGAGACATCAGAAAACGCAGATATGACTGTACTGGTGGTTTCAGCGCCACTGTGCGTGCGCGTCGATCTTCCAGTTCTGCGTTTCACTACAGCGAACACTGTTTGTTCTGTGGAACACCAGACAAGTACCAGGGCAGACAAAAAAGGCATAAACTTATACCAGTCCGAACAATGGACTTCCAGAGGAAGGTTACAGAGAGCTGTGTTGAACGCAATGATGCATGGTCAGAGACAGTAAAGGCTCAAGTAGAATTCGTCCAGGACTTGCATGCCGCTGACGCAGTCTATCACAATATATGTAGCATAAACTTCAGAACTGGGAAGCAGATTCCACGCCAGTTCCTTACAGTGCCAAGCAAGCGTTCTAAGTATGGTAGACCGGCTGATGACACACGGAATGATGCATTCATAAAAGTCGCAGAGTACCTCGAAGCCAATGACGAGGAACAGACAACGATCCCGGATCTCATAGGAAAAATGGGGGAATTTCTTCTTGGAACTGATTGCACACCTTATGGATTCACCTACATGAAAGAATGTATCCAAAAGCACTTTGGTCAGGATATCACCATCGCAGAAATAAATGGCAAAGAGAATGTTGTGACCTTTCGCCACAAGGCCTCTGCGATCATTCACGAATTCCATCAAAGGCCAGAGGAGACATCATATGAAGCTGACAAGATGAGACTGATTAAGACGGCAGCAAAACTGATCAAAAGTGATGTGAAATCCGTACAACAGTCGATAGATATGTACCCATGTACAACTGAAATGTCCTCAACAGAAGAAGCCATGTCGTTCCTACCTGAATCACTAAAACTCCTTCTTCAAACACTCTTTGTGGGCCGAGATGCTGATAGAAAAGTCGGTTCTCTAGGGCAAGCTATCATGCAGGCAAATCGGCCCCGAGTGCTGCTGGCACCCTTACAGATAGGACTGGGTGTACAGATGCACCATCATTTTGCATCAAAGTTCTTGATCGACACGCTCCATGCCCAAGGGGTGTGAGGGAATAAACAAGGCAAATGACCTACGGCAGGCTGATATCAGTGTCGCACCTGGACAAGTTGTACACACCAGATGCAGGAAGGACTTCTGCTCCCAACTGTCTATTGAGCGAGACATCAGAAAACGCAGATATGACTGTACTGGTGGTTTCAGCGCCACTGTGCGTGCGCGTCGATCTGCCAGTTCTGCGTTTCACTACAGCGAACACTGTTTGTTCTGTGGAACACCAGACAAGTACCAGGGCAGACAAAAAAGGCATAAACTTATACCAGTCCGAACAATGGACTTCCAGAGGAAGGTTACAGAGAGCTGTGTTGAACGCAATGATGCATGGTCAGAGACAGTAAAGGCTCGAGTAGAATTCGTCCAGGACTTGCATGCCGCTGACGCAGTCTATCATAATATATGTAGCATAAACTTCAGAACTGGGAAGCAGATTCCACGCCAGTTCCTTACAGTGCCAAGCAAGCGTTCTAAGTATGGTAGACCGGCTGATGACACACGGAATGATGCATTCATAAAAGTCGCAGAGTACCTCAAAGCCAATGACGAGGAACAGACAACGATCCCGGATCTCATAGGAAAAATGGGGGAATTTCTTCTTGGAACTGATTGCACACCTTATGGATTCACCTACATGAAAGAATGTATCCAAAAGCACTTTGGTCAGGATATCACCATCGCAGAAATAAATGGCAAAGAGAATGTTGTGACCTTTCGCCACAAGGCCTCTGCGATCATTCACGAATTCCATCAAAGGCCAGAGGAGACATCATATGAAGCTGACAAGATGAGACTGATTAAGACGGCAGCAAAACTGATCAAAAGTGATGTGAAATCCGTACAACAGTCGATAGATATGTACCCATGTACAACTGAAATGTCCTCAACAGAAGAAGCCATGTCGTTCCTACCTGAATCACTAAAACTCCTTCTTCAAACACTCTTTGTGGGCCGAGATGCTGATAGAAAAGTCGGTTCTCTAGGGCAAGCTATCATGCAGGCAAATCGGCCCCGAGTGCTGCTGGCACCCTTACAGATAGGACTGGGTGTACAGATGCACCATCATTTTGCATCAAAGTTCTTGATCGACACGCTCCATGCCCAAGGGGTGTGAGGGAATAAACAAGGCAAATGACCTACGGCAGGCTGATATCAGTGTCGCACCTGGACAAGTTGTACACACCAGATGCAGGAAGGACTTCTGCTCCCAACTGTCTATTGAGCGAGACATCAGAAAACGCAGATATGACTGTACTGGTGGTTTCAGCGCCACTGTGCGTGCGCGTCGATCTGCCAGTTCTGCGTTTCACTACAGCGAACACTGTTTGTTCTGTGGAACACCAGACAAGTACCAGGGCAGACAAAAAAGGCATAAACTTATACCAGTCCGAACAATGGACTTCCAGAGGAAGGTTACAGAGAGCTGTGTTGAATGCAATGATGCATGGTCAGAGACAGTAAAGGCTCGAGTAGAATTCGTCCAGGACTTGCATGCCTCTGACGCAGTCTATCACAATATATGTAGCATAAACTTCAGAACTGGGAAGCAGATTCCACGCCAGTTCCTTACAGTGCCAAGCAAGCGACCTAAGTATGGTAGACCGGCTGATGACACACGGAATGATGCATTCATAAAAGTCGCAGAGTACCTCAAAGCCAATGACGAGGAACAGACAACGATCCCGGATCTCATAGGAAAAATGGGGGAATTTCTTCTTGGAACTGATTGCACACCTTATGGATTCACCTACATGAAAGAATGTATCCAAAAGCACTTTGGTCAGGATATCACCATCGCAGAAATAAATGGCAAAGAGAATGTTGTGACCTTTCGCCACAAGGCCTCTGCGATCATTCACGAATTCCATCAAAGGCCAGAGGAGACATCATATGAAGCTGACAAGATGAGACTGATTAAGACGGCAGCAAAACTGATCAAAAGTGATGTGAAATCCGTACAACAGTCGATAGATATGTACCCATGTACAACTGAAATGTCCTCAACAGAAGAAGCCATGTCGTTCCTACCTGAATCACTAAAACTCCTTCTTCAAACACTCTTTGTGGGCCGAGATGCTGATAGAAAAGTCGGTTCTCTAGGGCAAGCTATCATGCAGGCAAATCGGCCCCGAGTGCTGCTGGCACCCTTACAGATAGGACTGGGTGTACAGATGCACCATCATTTTGCATCAAAGTTCTTGATCGACACGCTCCATGCCCAAGGGGTGTGAGGGAATAAACAAGGCAAATGACCTACGGCAGGCTGATATCAGTGTCGCACCTGGACAAGTTGTACACACCAGATGCAGGAAGGACTTCTGCTCCCAACTGTCTATTGAGCGAGACATCAGAAAACGCAGATATGACTGTACTGGTGGTTTCAGCGCCACTGTGCGTGCGCGTCGATCTGCCAGTTCTGCGTTTCACTACAGCGAACACTGTTTGTTCTGTGGAACACCAGACAAGTACCAGGGCAGACAAAAAAGGCATAAACTTATACCAGTCCGAACAATGGACTTCCAGAGGAAGGTTACAGAGAGCTGTGTTGAACGCAATGATGCATGGTCAGAGACAGTAAAGGCTCGAGTAGAATTCGTCCAGGACTTGCATGCCGCTGACGCAGTCTATCACAATATATGTAGCATAAACTTCAGAACTGGGAAGCAGATTCCACGCCAGTTCCTTACAGTGCCAAGCAAGCGTTCTAAGTATGGTAGACCGGCTGATGACACACGGAATGATGCATTCATAAAAGTCGCAGAGTACCTCAAAGCCAATGACGAGGAACAGACAACGATCCCGGATCTCATAGGAAAAATGGGGGAATTTCTTCTTGGAACTGATTGCACACCTTATGGATTCACCTACATGAAAGAATGTATCCAAAAGCACTTTGGTCAGGATATCACCATCGCAGAAATAAATGGCAAAGAGAATGTTGTGACCTTTCGCCACAAGGCCTCTGCGATCATTCACGAATTCCATCAAAGGCCAGAGGAGACATCATATGAAGCTGACAAGATGAGACTGATTAAGACGGCAGCAAAACTGATCAAAAGTGATGTGAAATCCGTACAACAGTCGATAGATATGTACCCATGTACAACTGAAATGTCCTCAACAGAAGAAGCCATGTCGTTCCTACCTGAATCACTAAAACTCCTTCAAACACTCTTTGTGGGCCGAGATGCTGATAGAAAAGTCGGTTCTCTAGGGCAAGCTATCATGCAGGCAAATCGGCCCCGAGTGCTGCTGGCACCCTTACAGATAGGACTGGGTGTACAGATGCACCATCATTTTGCATCAAAGTTCTTGATCGACACGCTCCATGCCCAAGGGGTGTGAGGGAATAAACAAGGCAAATGACCTACGGCAGGCTGATATCAGTGTCGCACCTGGACAAGTTGTACACACCAGATGCAGGAAGGACTTCTGCTCCCAACTGTCTATTGAGCGAGACATCAGAAAACGCAGATATGACTGTACTGGTGGTTTCAGCGCCACTGTGCGTGCGCGTCGATCTGCCAGTTCTGCGTTTCACTACAGCGAACACTGTTTGTTCTGTGGAACACCAGACAAGTACCAGGGCAGACAAAAAAGGCATAAACTTATACCAGTCCGAACAATGGACTTCCAGAGGAAGGTTACAGAGAGCTGTGTTGAACGCAATGATGCATGGTCAGAGACAGTAAAGGCTCGAGTAGAATTCGTCCAGGACTTGCATGCCGCTGACGCAGTCTATCACAATATATGTAGCATAAACTTCAGAACTGGGAAGCAGATTCCACGCCAGTTCCTTACAGTGCCAAGCAAGCGACCTAAGTATGGTAGACCGGCTGATGACACACGGAATGATGCATTCATAAAAGTCGCAGAGTACCTCAAAGCCAATGACGAGGAACAGACAACGATCCCGGATCTCATAGGAAAAATGGGGGAATTTCTTCTTGGAACTGATTGCACACCTTATGGATTCACCTACATGAAAGAATGTATCCAAAAGCACTTTGGTCAGGATATCACCATCGCAGAAATAAATGGCAAAGAGAATGTTGTGACCTTTCGCCACAAGGCCTCTGCGATCATTCACGAATTCCATCAAAGGCCAAAGGAGACATCATATGAAGCTGACAAGATGAGACTGATTAAGACGGCAGCAAAACTGATCAAAAGTGATGTGAAATCCGTACAACAGTCGATAGATATGTACCCATGTACAACTGAAATGTCCTCAACAGAAGAAGCCATGTCGTTCCTACCTGAATCACTAAAACTCCTTCTTCAAACACTCTTTGTGGGCCGAGATGCTGATAGAAAAGTCGGTTCTCTAGGGCAAGCTATCATGCAGGCAAATCGGCCCCGAGTGCTGCTGGCACCCTTACAGATAGGACTGGGTGTACAGATGCACCATCATTTTGCATCAAAGTTCTTGATCGACACGCTCCATGCCCAAGGGGTGTGAGGGAATAAACAAGGCAAATGACCTACGGCAGGCTGATATCAGTGTCGCACCTGGACAAGTTGTACACACCAGATGCAGGAAGGACTTCTGCTCCCAACTGTCTATTGAGCGAGACATCAGAAAACGCAGATATGACTGTACTGGTGGTTTCAGCGCCACTGTGCGTGCGCGTCGATCTGCCAGTTCTGCGTTTCACTACAGCGAACACTGTTTGTTCTGTGGAACACCAGACAAGTACCAGGGCAGACAAAAAAGGCATAAACTTATACCAGTCCGAACAATGGACTTCCAGAGGAAGGTTACAGAGAGCTGTGTTGAACGCAATGATGCATGGTCAGAGACAGTAAAGGCTCGAGTAGAATTCGTCCAGGACTTGCATGCCGCTGACGCAGTCTATCACAATATATGTAGCATAAACTTCAGAACTGGGAAGCAGATTCCACGCCAGTTCCTTACAGTGCCAAGCAAGCGACCTAAGTATGGTAGACCGGCTGATGACACACGGAATGATGCATTCATAAAAGTCGCAGAGTACCTCAAAGCCAATGACGAGGAACAGACAACGATCCCGGATCTCATAGGAAAAATGGGGGAATTTCTTCTTGGAACTGATTGCACACCTTATGGATTCACCTACATGAAAGAATGTATCCAAAAGCACTTTGGTCAGGATATCACCATCGCAGAAATAAATGGCAAAGAGAATGTTGTGACCTTTCGCCACAAGGCCTCTGCGATCATTCACGAATTCCATCAAAGGCCAAAGGAGACATCATATGAAGCTGACAAGATGAGACTGATTAAGACGGCAGCAAAACTGATCAAAAGTGATGTGAAATCCGTACAACAGTCGATAGATATGTACCCATGTACAACTGAAATGTCCTCAACAGAAGAAGCCATGTCGTTCCTACCTGAATCACTAAAACTCCTTCTTCAAACACTCTTTGTGGGCCGAGATGCTGATAGAAAAGTCGGTTCTCTAGGGCAAGCTATCATGCAGGCAAATCGGCCCCGAGTGCTGCTGGCACCCTTACAGATAGGACTGGGTGTACAGATGCACCATCATTTTGCATCAAAGTTCTTGATCGACACGCTCCATGCCCAAGGGGTGTGAGGGAATAAACAAGGCAAATGACCTACGGCAGGCTGATATCAGTGTCGCACCTGGACAAGTTGTACACACCAGATGCAGGAAGGACTTCTGCTCCCAACTGTCTATTGAGCGAGACATCAGAAAACGCAGATATGACTGTACTGGTGGTTTCAGCGCCACTGTGCGTGCGCGTCGATCTGCCAGTTCTGCGTTTCACTACAGCGAACACTGTTTGTTCTGTGGAACACCAGACAAGTACCAGGGCAGACAAAAAAGGCATAAACTTATACCAGTCCGAACAATGGACTTCCAGAGGAAGGTTACAGAGAGCTGTGTTGAACGCAATGATGCATGGTCAGAGACAGTAAAGGCTCGAGTAGAATTCGTCCAGGACTTGCATGCCGCTGACGCAGTCTATCACAATATATGTAGCATAAACTTCAGAACTGGGAAGCAGATTCCACGCCAGTTCCTTACAGTGCCAAGCAAGCGACCTAAGTATGGTAGACCGGCTGATGACACACGGAATGATGCATTCATAAAAGTCGCAGAGTACCTCAAAGCCAATGACGAGGAACAGACAACGATCCCGGATCTCATAGGAAAAATGGGGGAATTTCTTCTTGGAACTGATTGCACACCTTATGGATTCACCTACATGAAAGAATGTATCCAAAAGCACTTTGGTCAGGATATCACCATCGCAGAAATAAATGGCAAAGAGAATGTTGTGACCTTTCGCCACAAGGCCTCTGCGATCATTCACGAATTCCATCAAAGGCCAGAGGAGACATCATATGAAGCTGACAAGATGAGACTGATTAAGACGGCAGCAAAACTGATCAAAAGTGATGTGAAATCCGTACAACAGTCGATAGATATGTACCCATGTACAACTGAAATGTCCTCAACAGAAGAAGCCATGTCGTTCCTACCTGAATCACTAAAACTCCTTCTTCAAACACTCTTTGTGGGCCGAGATGCTGATAGAAAAGTCGGTTCTCTAGGGCAAGCTATCATGCAGGCAAATCGGCCCCGAGTGCTGCTGGCACCCTTACAGATAGGACTGGGTGTACAGATGCACCATCATTTTGCATCAAAGTTCTTGATCGACACGCTCCATGCCCAAGGGGTGTGAGGGAATAAACAAGGCAAATGACCTACGGCAGGCTGATATCAGTGTCGCACCTGGACAAGTTGTACACACCAGATGCAGGAAGGACTTCTGCTCCCAACTGTCTATTGAGCGAGACATCAGAAAACGCAGATATGACTGTACTGGTGGTTTCAGCGCCACTGTGCGTGCGCGTCGATCTGCCAGTTCTGCGTTTCACTACAGCGAACACTGTTTGTTCTGTGGAACACCAGACAAGTACCAGGGCAGACAAAAAAGGCATAAACTTATACCAGTCCGAACAATGGACTTCCAGAGGAAGGTTACAGAGAGCTGTGTTGAACGCAATGATGCATGGTCAGAGACAGTAAAGGCTCGAGTAGAATTCGTCCAGGACTTGCATGCCGCTGACGCAGTCTATCACAATATATGTAGCATAAACTTCAGAACTGGGAAGCAGATTCCACGCCAGTTCCTTACAGTGCCAAGCAAGCGTTCTAAGTATGGTAGACCGGCTGATGACACACGGAATGATGCATTCATAAAAGTCGCAGAGTACCTCAAAGCCAATGACGAGGAACAGACAACGATCCCGGATCTCATAGGAAAAATGGGGGAATTTCTTCTTGGAACTGATTGCACACCTTATGGATTCACCTACATGAAAGAATGTATCCAAAAGCACTTTGGTCAGGATATCACCATCGCAGAAATAAATGGCAAAGAGAATGTTGTGACCTTTCGCCACAAGGCCTCTGCGATCATTCACGAATTCCATCAAAGGCCAGAGGAGACATCATATGAAGCTGACAAGATGAGACTGATTAAGACGGCAGCAAAACTGATCAAAAGTGATGTGAAATCCGTACAACAGTCGATAGATATGTACCCATGTACAACTGAAATGTCCTCAACAGAAGAAGCCATGTCGTTCCTACCTGAATCACTAAAACTCCTTCTTCAAACACTCTTTGTGGGCCGAGATGCTGATAGAAAAGTCGGTTCTCTAGGGCAAGCTATCATGCAGGCAAATCGGCCCCGAGTGCTGCTGGCACCCTTACAGATAGGACTGGGTGTACAGATGCACCATCATTTTGCATCAAAGTTCTTGATCGACACGCTCCATGCCCAAGGGGTGTGAGGGAATAAACAAGGCAAATGACCTACGGCAGGCTGATATCAGTGTCGCACCTGGACAAGTTGTACACACCAGATGCAGGAAGGACTTCTGCTCCCAACTGTCTATTGAGCGAGACATCAGAAAACGCAGATATGACTGTACTGGTGGTTTCAGCGCCACTGTGCGTGCGCGTCGATCTGCCAGTTCTGCGTTTCACTACAGCGAACACTGTTTGTTCTGTGGAACACCAGACAAGTACCAGGGCAGACAAAAAAGGCATAAACTTATATCAGTCCGAACAATGGACTTCCAGAGGAAGGTTACAGAGAGCTGTGTTGAACGCAATGATGCATGGTCAGAGACAGTAAAGGCTCGAGTAGAATTCGTCCAGGACTTGCATGCCGCTGACGCAGTCTATCACAATATATGTAGCATAAACTTCAGAACTGGGAAGCAGATTCCACGCCAGTTCCTTACAGTGCCAAGCAAGCGTTCTAAGTATGGTAGACCGGCTGATGACACACGGAATGATGCATTCATAAAAGTCGCAGAGTACCTCAAAGCCAATGACGAGGAACAGACAACGATCCCGGATCTCATAGGAAAAATGGGGGAATTTCTTCTTGGAACTGATTGCACACCTTATGGATTCACCTACATGAAAGAATGTATCCAAAAGCACTTTGGTCAGGATATCACCATCGCAGAAATAAATGGCAAAGAGAATGTTGTGACCTTTCGCCACAAGGCCTCTGCGATCATTCACGAATTCCATCAAAGGCCAGAGGAGACATCATATGAAGCTGACAAGATGAGACTGATTAAGACGGCAGCAAAACTGATCAAAAGTGATGTGAAATCCGTACAACAGTCGATAGATATGTACCCATGTACAACTGAAATGTCCTCAACAGAAGAAGCCATGTCGTTCCTACCTGAATCACTAAAACTCCTTCTTCAAACACTCTTTGTGGGCCGAGATGCTGATAGAAAAGTCGGTTCTCTAGGGCAAGCTATCATGCAGGCAAATCGGCCCCGAGTGCTGCTGGCACCCTTACAGATAGGACTGGGTGTACAGATGCACCATCATTTTGCATCAAAGTTCTTGATCGACACGCTCCATGCCCAAGGGGTGTGAGGGAATAAACAAGGCAAATGACCTACGGCAGGCTGATATCAGTGTCGCACCTGGACAAGTTGTACACACCAGATGCAGGAAGGACTTCTGCTCCCAACTGTCTATTGAGCGAGGACATCAGAAAACGCAGATATGACTGTACTGGTGGTTTCAGCGCCACTGTGCGTGCGCGTCGATCTGCCAGTTCTGCGTTTCACTACAGCGAACACTGTTTGTTCTGTGGAACACCAGACAAGTACCAGGGCAGACAAAAAAGGCATAAACTTATACCAGTCCGAACAATGGACTTCCAGAGGAAGGTTACAGAGAGCTGTGTTGAAACGCAATGATGCATGGTCAGAGACAGTAAAGGCTCGAGTAGAATTCGTCCAGGACTTGCATGCCGCTGACGCAGTCTATCACAATATATGTAGCATAAACTTCAGAACTGGGAAGCAGATTCCACGCCAGTTCCTTACAGTGCCAAGCAAGCGTTCTAAGTATGGTAGACCGGCTGATGACACACGGAATGATGCATTCATAAAAGTCGCAGAGTACCTCAAAGCCAATGACGAGGAACAGACAACGATCCCGGATCTCATAGGAAAAATGGGGGAATTTCTTCTTGGAACTGATTGCACACCTTATGGATTCACCTACATGAAAGAATGTATCCAAAAGCACTTTGGTCAGGATATCACCATCGCAGAAATAAATGGCAAAGAGAATGTTGTGACCTTTCGCCACAAGGCCTCTGCGATCATTCACGAATTCCATCAAAGGCCAAAGGAGACATCATATGAAGCTGACAAGATGAGACTGATTAAGACGGCAGCAAAACTGATCAAAAGTGATGTGAAATCCGTACAACAGTCGATAGATATGTACCCATGTACAACTGAAATGTCCTCAACAGAAGAAGCCATGTCGTTCCTACCTGAATCACTAAAACTCCTTCTTCAAACACTCTTTGTGGGCCGAGATGCTGATAGAAAAGTCGGTTCTCTAGGGCAAGCTATCATGCAGGCAAATCGGCCCCGAGTGCTGCTGGCACCCTTACAGATAGGACTGGGTGTACAGATGCACCATCATTTTGCATCAAAGTTCTTGATCGACACGCTCCATGCCCAAGGGGTGTGAGGGAATAAACAAGGCAAATGACCTACGGCAGGCTGATATCAGTGTCGCACCTGGACAAGTTGTACACACCAGATGCAGGAAGGACTTCTGCTCCCAACTGTCTATTGAGCGAGACATCAGAAAACGCAGATATGACTGTACTGGTGGTTTCAGCGCCACTGTGCGTGCGCGTCGATCTGCCAGTTCTGCGTTTCACTACAGCGAACACTGTTTGTTCTGTGGAACACCAGACAAGTACCAGGGCAGACAAAAAAGGCATAAACTTATACCAGTCCGAACAATGGACTTCCAGAGGAAGGTTACAGAGAGCTGTGTTGAACGCAATGATGCATGGTCAGAGACAGTAAAGGCTCGAGTAGAATTCGTCCAGGACTTGCATGCCGCTGACGCAGTCTATCACAATATATGTAGCATAAACTTCAGAACTGGGAAGCAGATTCCACGCCAGTTCCTTACAGTGCCAAGCAAGCGTTCTAAGTATGGTAGACCGGCTGATGACACACGGAATGATGCATTCATAAAAGTCGCAGAGTACCTCAAAGCCAATGACGAGGAACAGACAACGATCCCGGATCTCATAGGAAAAATGGGGGAATTTCTTCTTGGAACTGATTGCACACCTTATGGATTCACCTACATGAAAGAATGTATCCAAAAGCACTTTGGTCAGGATATCACCATCGCAGAAATAAATGGCAAAGAGAATGTTGTGACCTTTCGCCACAAGGCCTCTGCGATCATTCACGAATTCCATCAAAGGCCAGAGGAGACATCATATGAAGCTGACAAGATGAGACTGATTAAGACGGCAGCAAAACTGATCAAAAGTGATGTGAAATCCGTACAACAGTCGATAGATATGTACCCATGTACAACTGAAATGTCCTCAACAGAAGAAGCCATGTCGTTCCTACCTGAATCACTAAAACTCCTTCTTCAAACACTCTTTGTGGGCCGAGATGCTGATAGAAAAGTCGGTTCTCTAGGGCAAGCTATCATGCAGGCAAATCGGCCCCGAGTGCTGCTGGCACCCTTACAGATAGGACTGGGTGTACAGATGCACCATCATTTTGCATCAAAGTTCTTGATCGACACGCTCCATGCCCAAGGGGTGTGAGGGAATAAACAAGGCAAATGACCTACGGCAGGCTGATATCAGTGTCGCACCTGGACAAGTTGTACACACCAGATGCAGGAAGGACTTCTGCTCCCAACTGTCTATTGAGCGAGACATCAGAAAACGCAGATATGACTGTACTGGTGGTTTCAGCGCCACTGTGCGTGCGCGTCGATCTGCCAGTTCTGCGTTTCACTACAGCGAACACTGTTTGTTCTGTGGAACACCAGACAAGTACCAGGGCAGACAAAAAAGGCATAAACTTATACCAGTCCGAACAATGGACTTCCAGAGGAAGGTTACAGAGAGCTGTGTTGAACGCAATGATGCATGGTCAGAGACAGTAAAGGCTCGAGTAGAATTCGTCCAGGACTTGCATGCCGCTGACGCAGTCTATCACAATATATGTAGCATAAACTTCAGAACTGGGAAGCAGATTCCACGCCAGTTCCTTACAGTGCCAAGCAAGCGTTCTAAGTATGGTAGACCGGCTGATGACACACGGAATGATGCATTCATAAAAGTCGCAGAGTACCTCAAAGCCAATGACGAGGAACAGACAACGATCCCGGATCTCATAGGAAAAATGGGGGAATTTCTTCTTGGAACTGATTGCACACCTTATGGATTCACCTACATGAAAGAATGTATCCAAAAGCACTTTGGTCAGGATATCACCATCGCAGAAATAAATGGCAAAGAGAATGTTGTGACCTTTCGCCACAAGGCCTCTGCGATCATTCACGAATTCCATCAAAGGCCAGAGGAGACATCATATGAAGCTGACAAGATGAGACTGATTAAGACGGCAGCAAAACTGATCAAAAGTGATGTGAAATCCGTACAACAGTCGATAGATATGTACCCATGTACAACTGAAATGTCCTCAACAGAAGAAGCCATGTCGTTCCTACCTGAATCACTAAAACTCCTTCTTCAAACACTCTTTGTGGGCCGAGATGCTGATAGAAAAGTCGGTTCTCTAGGGCAAGCTATCATGCAGGCAAATCGGCCCCGAGTGCTGCTGGCACCCTTACAGATAGGACTGGGTGTACAGATGCACCATCATTTTGCATCAAAGTTCTTGATCGACACGCTCCATGCCCAAGGGGTGTGAGGGAATAAACAAGGCAAATGACCTACGGCAGGCTGATATCAGTGTCCGCACCTGGACAAGTTGTACACACCAGATGCAGGAAGGACTTCTGCTCCCAACTGTCTATTGAGCGAGACATCAGAAAACGCAGATATGACTGTACTGGTGGTTTCAGCGCCACTGTGCGTGCGCGTCGATCTGCCAGTTCTGCGTTTCACTACAGCGAACACTGTTTGTTCTGTGGAACACCAGACAAGTACCAGGGCAGACAAAAAAGGCATAAACTTATACCAGTCCGAACAATGGACTTCCAGAGGAAGGTTACAGAGAGCTGTGTTGAATGCAATGATGCATGGTCAGAGACAGTAAAGGCTCGAGTAGAATTCGTCCAGGACTTGCATGCCGCTGACGCAGTCTATCACAATATATGTAGCATAAACTTCAGAACTGGGAAGCAGATTCCACGCCAGTTCCTTACAGTGCCAAGCAAGCGTTCTAAGTATGGTAGACCGGCTGATGACACACGGAATGATGCATTCATAAAAGTCGCAGAGTACCTCAAAGCCAATGACGAGGAACAGACAACGATCCCGGATCTCATAGGAAAAATGGGGGAATTTCTTCTTGGAACTGATTGCACACCTTATGGATTCACCTACATGAAAGAATGTATCCAAAAGCACTTTGGTCAGGATATCACCATCGCAGAAATAAATGGCAAAGAGAATGTTGTGACCTTTCGCCACAAGGCCTCTGCGATCATTCACGAATTCCATCAAAGGCCAGAGGAGACATCATATGAAGCTGACAAGATGAGACTGATTAAGACGGCAGCAAAACTGATCAAAAGTGATGTGAAATCCGTACAACAGTCGATAGATATGTACCCATGTACAACTGAAATGTCCTCAACAGAAGAAGCCATGTCGTTCCTACCTGAATCACTAAAACTCCTTCTTCAAACACTCTTTGTGGGCCGAGATGCTGATAGAAAAGTCGGTTCTCTAGGGCAAGCTATCATGCAGGCAAATCGGCCCCGAGTGCTGCTGGCACCCTTACAGATAGGACTGGGGTGTACAGATGCACCATCATTTTGCATCAAAGTTCTTGATCGACACGCTCCATGCCCAAGGGGTGTGTGAGGGAATAAACAAGGCAAATGACCTACGGCAGGCTGATATCAGTGTCGCACCTGGACAAGGTTGTACACACCAGATGCAGGAAGGACTTCTGCTCCCAACTGTCTATTGAGCGAGACATCAGAAAACGCAGATATGACTGTACTGGTGGTTTCAGCGCCACTGTGCGTGCGCGTCGATCTGCCAGTTCTGCGTTTCACTACAGCGAACACTGTTTGTTCTGTGGAACACCAGACAAGTACCAGGGCAGACAAAAAAGGCATAAACTTATACCAGTCCGAACAATGGACTTCCAGAGGAAGGTTACAGAGAGCTGTGTTGAACGCAATGATGCATGGTCAGAGACAGTAAAGGCTCAAGTAGAATTCGTCCAGGACTTGCATGCCGCTGACGCAGTCTATCACAATATATGTAGCATAAACTTCAGAACTGGGAAGCAGATTCCACGCCCAGTTCCTTACAGTGCCAAGCAAGCGTTCTAAGTATGGTAGACCGGCTGATGACACACGGAATGATGCATTCATAAAAGTCGCAGAGTACCTCGAAGCCAATGACGAGGAACAGACAACGATCCCGGATCTCATAGGAAAAATGGGGGAATTTCTTCTTGGAACTGATTGCACACCTTATGGATTCACCTACATGAAAGAATGTATCCAAAAGCACTTTGGTCAGGATATCACCATCGCAGAAATAAATGGCAAAGAGAATGTTGTGACCTTTCGCCACAAGGCCTCTGCGATCATTCACGAATTCCATCAAAGGCCAGAGGAGACATCATATGAAGCTGACAAGATGAGACTGATTAAGACGGCAGCAAAACTGATCAAAAGTGATGTGAAATCCGTACAACAGTCGATAGATATGTACCCATGTACAACTGAAATGTCCTCAACAGAAGAAGCCATGTCGTTCCTACCTGAATCACTAAAACTCCTTCTTCAAACACTCTTTGTGGGCCGAGATGCTGATAGAAAAGTCGGTTCTCTAGGGCAAGCTATCATGCAGGCAAATCGGCCCCGAGTGCTGCTGGCACCCTTACAGATAGGACTGGGTGTACAGATGCACCATCATTTTGCATCAAAGTTCTTGATCGACACGCTCCATGCCCAAGGGGTGTGAGGGAATAAACAAGGCAAATGACCTACGGCAGGCTGATATCAGTGTCGCACCTGGACAAGTTGTACACACCAGATGCAGGAAGGACTTCTGCTCCCAACTGTCTATTGAGCGAGACATCAGAAAACGCAGATATGACTGTACTGGTGGTTTCAGCGCCACTGTGCGTGCGCGTCGATCTGCCAGTTCTGCGTTTCACTACAGCGAACACTGTTTGTTCTGTGGAACACCAGACAAGTACCAGGGCAGACAAAAAAGGCATAAACTTATACCAGTCCGAACAATGGACTTCCAGAGGAAGGTTACAGAGAGCTGTGTTGAACGCAATGATGCATGGTCAGAGACAGTAAAGGCTCGAGTAGAATTCGTCCAGGTCTTGCATGCCGCTGACGCAGTCTATCACAATATATGTAGCATAAACTTCAGAACTGGGAAGCAGATTCCACGCCACTTCCTTACAGTGCCAAGCAAGCGACCTAAGTATGGTAGACCGGCTGATGACACACGGAATGATGCATTCATAAAAGTCGCAGAGTACCTCAAAGCCAATGACGAGGAACAGACAACGATCCCGGATCTCATAGGAAAAATGGGGGAATTTCTTCTTGGAACTGATTGCACACCTTATGGATTCACCTACATGAAAGAATGTATCCAAAAGCACTTTGGTCAGGATATCACCATCGCAGAAATAAATGGCAAAGAGAATGTTGTGACCTTTCGCCACAAGGCCTCTGCGATCATTCACGAATTCCATCAAAGGCCAAAGGAGACATCATATGAAGCTGACAAGATGAGACTGATTAAGACGGCAGCAAAACTGATCAAAAGTGATGTGAAATCCGTACAACAGTCGATAGATATGTACCCATGTACAACTGAAATGTCCTCAACAGAAGAAGCCATGTCGTTCCTACCTGAATCACTAAAACTCCTTCTTCAAACACTCTTTGTGGGCCGAGATGCTGATAGAAAAGTCGGTTCTCTAGGGCAAGCTATCATGCAGGCAAATCGGCCCCGAGTGCTGCTGGCACCCTTACAGATAGGACTGGGTGTACAGATGCACCATCATTTTGCATCAAAGTTCTTGATCGACACGCTCCATGCCCAAGGGGTGTGAGGGAATAAACAAGGCAAATGACCTACGGCAGGCTGATATCAGTGTCGCACCTGGACAAGTTGTACACACCAGATGCAGGAAGGACTTCTGCTCCCAACTGTCTATTGAGCGAGACATCAGAAAACGCAGATATGACTGTACTGGTGGTTTCAGCGCCACTGTGCGTGCGCGTCGATCTGCCAGTTCTGCGTTTCACTACAGCGAACACTGTTTGTTCTGTGGAACACCAGACAAGTACCAGGGCAGACAAAAAAGGCATAAACTTATACCAGTCCGAACAATGGACTTCCAGAGGAAGGTTACAGAGAGCTGTGTTGAACGCAATGATGCATGGTCAGAGACAGTAAAGGCTCGAGTAGAATTCGTCCAGGACTTGCATGCCGCTGATGCAGTCTATCACAATATATGTAGCATAAACTTCAGAACTGGGAAGCAGATTCCACACCAGTTCCTTACAGTGCCAAGCAAGCGACCTAAGTATGGTAGACCGGCTGATGACACATGGAATGATGCATTCATAAAAGTCGCAGAGTACCTCAAAGCCAATGACGAGGAACAGACAACGATCCCGGATCTCATAGGAAAAATGGGGGAATTTCTTCTTGGAACTGATTGCACACCTTATGGATTCACCTACATGAAAGAATGTATCCAAAAGCACTTTGGTCAGGATATCACCATCGCAGAAATAAATGGCAAAGAGAATGTTGTGACCTTTCGCCACAAGGCCTCTGCGATCATTCACGAATTCCATCAAAGGCCAAAGGAGACATCATATGAAGCTGAGAAGATGAGACTGATTAAGACGGCAGCAAAACTGATCAAAAGTGATGTGAAATCCGTACAACAGTCAATAGATATGTACCCATGTACAACTGAAATGTCCTCAACAGAAGAAGCCATGTCGTTCCTACCTGAATCACTAAAACTCCTTCTTCAAACACTCTTTGTGGGCCGAGATGCTGATAGAAAAGTCGGTTCTCTAGGGCAAGCTATCATGCAGGCAAATCGGCCCCGAGTGCTGCTGGCACCCTTACAGATAGGACTGGGTGTACAGATGCACCATCATTTTGCATCAAAGTTCTTGATCGACACGCTCCATGCCCAAGGGGTGTGAGGGAATAAACAAGGCAAATGACCTACGGCAGGCTGATATCAGTGTCGCACCTGGACAGGTTGTACACACCAGATGCAGGAAGGACTTCTGCTCCCAACTGTCTATTGAGCGAGACATCAGAAAACGCAGATATGACTGTACTGGTGGTTTCAGCGCCACTGTGCGTGCGCGTCGATCTGCCAGTTCTGCGTTTCACTACAGCGAACACTGTTTGTTCTGTGGAACACCAGACAAGTACCAGGGCAGACAAAAAAGGCATAAACTTATACCAGTCCGAACAATGGACTTCCAGAGGAAGGTTACAGAGAGCTGTGTTGAACGCAATGATGCATGGTCAGAGACAGTAAAGGCTCGAGTAGAATTCGTCCAGGACTTGCATGCCGCTGACGCAGTCTATCACAATATATGTAGCATAAACTTCAGAACTGGGAAGCAGATTCCACGCCAGTTCCTTACAGTGCCAAGCAAGCGACCTAAGTATGGTAGACCGGCTGATGACACACGGAATGATGCATTCATAAAAGTCGCAGAGTACCTCAAAGCCAATGACGAGGAACAGACAACGATCCCGGATCTCATAGGAAAAATGGGGGAATTTCTTCTTGGAACTGATTGCACACCTTATGGATTAACCTACATGAAAGAATGTATCCAAAAGCACTTTGGTCAGGATATCACCATCGCAGAAATAAATGGCAAAGAGAATGTTGTGACCTTTCGCCACAAGGCCTCTGCGATCATTCACGAATTCCATCAAAGGCCAAAGGAGACATCATATGAAGCTGACAAGATGAGACTGATTAAGACGGCAGCAAAACTGATCAAAAGTGATGTGAAATCCGTACAACAGTCGATAGATTATGTACCCATGTACAACTGAAATGTCCTCAACAGAAGAAGCCATGTCGTTCCTACCTGAATCACTAAAACTCCTTCTTCAAACACTCTTTGTGGGCCGAGATGCTGATAGAAAAGTCGGTTCTCTAGGGCAAGCTATCATGCAGGCAAATCGGCCCCGAGTGCTGCTGGCACCCTTACAGATAGGACTGGGTGTACAGATGCACCATCATTTTGCATCAAAGTTCTTGATCGACACGCTCCATGCCCACGGATATTGCAGTTCTTATCGTGAGATACAAAGGTATGAACGGAGTGCAGCAGTTGTACTAGGGACAGACATACCAAACTACCGGCCAGAGCAGTTCATCCAATATATGGCGGAGAATGTCGATCACAACATTCGTAAAATAAATGGCCTCAACACATTCCACGGGATGGGAATGATTGGGTCTGTTACTCCAGGTACCAGGATATCAACAAGAGTGCCACGTGTGTCTGTGACACTGAAGGATGTTGTAGCTGTGGGCCGAATAAACATCCGACATCTGACAACACCTTGCAATGGGCTAGATACTCTGAGGTATGAGGTTCTACAAGATGAGATGGAAAAGGACAGATCTACCAACCTTGACCTCCTCTGGAAGCTGTCCCTCACATTACGCTCACCACGACCAGCATGGTCTGGCATGATGCAAGCCGTGCACACTGGTGTACATCCAGGTCAGTTTACAGTCTTCCTGCTTCCCATGATCGACATGAACAGCAGTGATCCAACTTGCATCTATTCAACATTGACATTTCTATCTGAGCACGCCAAACAGTACAACGCAAAGGTCATCATCACATTTGACCAACCACTTTGGTGGAAGGCGCTTACCATCATCGAAAGTCAATCGGAGGGCAGTGACTTGCGTAAGATTGTACTGCGCATGGGGGGGGCTTCCACACGTTGATGAGCTTCTTGGGGAGTATTGGAAATATCATGTCAGGATCTGGACTGCGCTCTGTTCTGGAACTGGTGTATGCCGAGAACACTGTAATCCACATGCTGTCTGGCAAGGCATATGACCGAGCTATCCGTGGGCATCTCTTGGTTGATGCAACACTGAACACTCTCCTCGCAGAAAGGATACTTGGTAAGCTAGTGCCTACTTGTTCGCAGGCTAAGAATGATGGTCCTCAGGGTATTGTAGAAGATGACGAACCAAGTACAGGCAGCCATAGATCCACATGATACCGAGTCAGGGTCGCAAAGTGTGGGAGCTGGACCAATTGACCTGTGTGAGCTGCGAGACCTGTATGATTCATTGATGAAGGGTGAGTGTTCTACTGAAGATATCCTTTCAGCCCCGGTTCTGGACTCTGTTCGTGACATCATGAATGTTGCCCGACAATCGATGAAGGATCTACGTACTGCACAGCTATGGCTGCAATACATGGACATGATTGACATATTGAGGACATTCCTGAGGTCGGAACGCACTGGTGACTGGCGTCTGCACGTGCACGCTTTGCACGACATGTTGCCCTACCTGGCCGCTGCAGGCCACAATCTCTACACCAAATCTACCTGCAGCGACTGGCACAACTGTTTATTCAGCATCCCGAGGTCCACCACCAGTTCCAGAATGGATATCACGTAGTGCGGCGCTCAGATCGGTACTGGGCCGGCTTGTCCACAGATCTTCTGATCGAGCAAGTGCTCATGAGAAGTGTGAAAACCACAGGGGGACTGACAAGGGGCCATGGCATGAGCGAGTCGCAAAGGATCACGTGGCTGCTGTCCACCCCCATATGTGCAGAGGTCAACATGGCCTTGCAAGACTACACATCAGTGCCGTATGGGACCAGTGACCAGCACAAAGAACAAAAGGCAGCTCGACAAGCACGGGACACAGATGACACGCACAAACTCATTGGCTACCTGTCATCAAAGGATCCCTTTGGAAATGATCCAACTCTGCAAAGCATTGACACTGGCATCACAGCTGGAGATTCGGTCAATGCTGACCAAGCAGCGTCAGTGGGCAGGAAGATCTTAGATGGAATGGTTGGCAAAAAGGTTTTTGATCACACGTTCAAGAAAAAAAAATCAGGCTGTGACTTTAGACACACGTTCATCAGTGAAAAATGGCAAAGAATCTGTTCTGATAGATCCACAACTGTTGTTCCAACATCTGAGTACGGCAGGATCACGCTGTGAAGATCTCACTGATGTCTTCAAGTACGAACTATGCAGTTACCCACCAGCACTGTTTCAGACCATTGATATCCTGCTTGAGGCCGACAAGCCAGCGCTAGCCGAGGCCATTTGGAAACAACTCCCCCTTGCCGTTCGCAACCCAGTGCTGCCACAGAATGTGCAATGTGTTCTGGATGGTGGGGCATTGCTACACAGAATTTCTTGGAATTTTGGCGAGACCTATGAAGGAATCTCCAGTCACTACATACGATATGTTGGAGACAGGTATGGTAAAGCTGTCATAGTGTTTGATGGATATGTGAGCGCACCCTCCACCAAAGATGTAGCGCACAGCAGGCGCGTTCGATCTCACAGCAGTCCCCTTGTCAACTTCACAAAGGACATGGTATGTACTATGAAGAAAGATGACTTCCTTGCCAACCAAACAAATAAACAAAGCTTCATCAATCTACTGAGTGATGACCTTCAACGGCAGCACAACGATGTTCTTCATGCCAGGGCAGATGCAGATGTCCTCATAGTGGAGACAGCCATTGCATGTGCAAACACCAAGGACACGTGGTAGTTGGCGATGACACCGATCTTGTTGTTCTCCTATGTAGTCGTGCAGGGCCCACATCACACGACCTGTTCTTCCGACCTGAGCCTAAGCTGACATCAAGGAGGCAAGCAAGATGTTGGAATATCGAGCAAGTGCAAAAGACACTTGGACGCCATGTGTGTGACAAGCTCCTTGTGGCACATGGACTCCTGGGTTGTGATACCACGTCAAGACTGTACTCCATTAGCAAATCAGCAGCTCTGAAGAAGCTGAACTCCAGTGCGTATTTCTCTGGGCTTTTGGCAACGTTCAACACTCCTGGAGCGTCGAAAGAGGATGTCATGACAGCTGGAGAGAATGCCGTGGTTTGCATGTACAATGGCCAGCCCGGGGAAACACTGGACATACTAAGGCTTCAGCGCTTCTGCCAGAAGGTTTCAACAAGCACTGTCAGAGTTGAGCCTCGTACCCTGCCCCCTACATCAGCATCTGCAAAGCAACATTGCCTACGGGTGTATGTTCAGGTTCAACAGTGGCAAGGAGTTGGCATGGATGCCAATGGTTGGGGATGGGCTATCCGTGACGAGAGAATGGTTCCCGTTATGACCGAGATGAAGCCTGCTCCAGATTACCTGCTAGATGCCATCCACTGTGGCTGCAATACAGACTGCAGCACCCGACGATGCAGCTGTCGCAAGTAAAACCTGGAATGCTCTTCCACCTGCAGTGAATCCAAAGGACTTCACTGTTCTAATGTGACCTTGCCAGAACCAGAAAGTGATCCAGAAGAAGAATGCGCTCTTGCTGGTCCTGAAGATGAATAAACATTTGTCAGTGTGGTCTGGTACATGGAGATGTCTTGGCAACATGATTAGACTTGACTCTCAGTTCATTCAACTCTTGATCCTTGGTCATGGTCATCTTAATTTAGCTAAGGTGAATGCCGGTGTCGTAATGCAACATGTATACAGTTGTTTGTCTAGACTCTAGAATATACACTGAAAATTTTATGCAGATTTTTTTTCTTCAAACCTTCTCTTAATGATTGCAAAATTTGGAAATGTTCCAATGCTTCGATTTTCATTCATTTTTAGTATGTCATTCTCCACTAAATTTGACATTGAAAAATGCATGTTTCACTACTATTGCAATGTGTGGTGGGTTCGACCCAAAAATGACGTAGAATGACTGGCCTCTCTCCACCCAAGCTAGGACCAAGGAGGGCCAAGCAATGGCTGCTATTGACTCAACAGATAGACCTATAGGCTCCCACCAAACCCTCCTCTTTAGCTCGCAAACATGGTGAGGTTGCAGACACTAATGAAACTAATGAGTTTGAGCGGGACTCGGAACTCCAGTCTAGCGATCAGCATACAGGGACGTTCCAACTACGCCACCATAGCCGTTTTCAAAGAAAGCATATCTGGATGTATAAAACTTATCGTGAAATTTAACTCTATTTCTGTTGGATGTCAAAACACAATTGCAAAAACGTAGCCTTAGCGTCAATATCGCAAGAACATTTGCAATAGTGCACTTGTTTTCATTACGTGGTTTCACCTATACCGGTATCTACAGATGAGTTCATTCTTCGTCATCCTTCAGCACATATATCCCTTGGGTTTTCGTCATCCTTCAGCACATATATCCCTTGGGTTTTCGTCATCCTTCAGCACATATATCCCTTGGGTTTTAAACCAAAAATGAAAAAACTTTTAGGTCTGTCAATCGAGATCTTAGTGCGAGTATCTCCACTGGCTATTTTCATAATTATCTGAGCATAGGTTCGACACATTCTTTGTGTGTGTGTGTGTGTGTGTGTGAGAGAGAGAGAGAGAGAGAGAGAGAGAGAGAGAGAGAGAGAGAGAGAGAGAGAGAGAGAGAGAGAGAGAGAGAGAGAGAGAGTAATTAACAATTATCTAATTGACGATTAGTCTAAAGATTCTGAAGAAAAAAAAATCCTTATACTTATATTATGCAAACGTTGGTAAACATTAAAGCCTAAATTGTTTCTTATATCATATTCTCATTCATGGAAAAATAAAAACAATTTCAATGATAAATTTCCGTTGTCTTTTTTAAACAGAATGGCTAGAATTCCAAACCAAATATTTATATTTCAATTAAGTTTACTCATATTCCCTACTTGAATGATTTACGTACCTTATCTCGGCTTACCAATAGAATGCTGGCATATGCTTCAGAAAGATTTAACTTTTCTGTAACTTGATTTAACATTTTCTATAACTTTTCAGAAAAAAAGTATAGTTTTTTTTTTCATTAAAATTGGAAATGGTTTTCAAGGCATGAAATACAAAGAACACGAGCACCATATGATATAACAATCATATCCGTTCACGAAGAATTATAATCGATACAAGACTCTTTGAAATGTTCAAACGCTTATTTCCAAATGCTCAGAATTTCTACCGGTTTCAGCTATATATATCAATTATAAGTAATACATAATTTTTTACTGGTTACACCTGAATCAAATAAATTCAATACCTAGATTTTTCAAACACTAATCTTCCGTTTTTTTTTCTATTCCCCTTCACAAAAACATACAATAATATTTCGTATATATATATATATATATATATATATATATATATATATATATATATATATATATATATATATATATATATATATATATATATATATATATATATGTGTATATATATATATATATATATATATATATATATATATATATATATATATATATATATATATATGACAATTGGTGCCCAATTATATCCCTTCACAAAGAATTATAACCGATAAAACTCTTTGAAATGTTCAAATGTTGATTTCCAAATATTCCCAATTTTTACTGGCTACATCCAAATCAATTAATATATAGTACCTCGACTTTTCACTCTTTGATCTTCCATTTCTTTTAATTTCTATTCCCCTAAAAAAATGTGATTAATGGTACCATAATTACCATTTCTTCAGCCAGCCAGCCAATTTTTACCGGCTATATCTAAATCGAAAAAAAAAATGTAATACCTAGACATTTCAAATTCTGATCTCCCTTCACAAAAATAAGAAACATGAGGATCCCGTAAATGAGAAAAATGGTGCCATAATCACCATTTCTTCACCCAGCCAGCCAGCCAGCATCAGCCATTCCTCTTGGAGAAGCCAGAACGTACGACCTGCGAGACAAGAGGGTTTTTCAACTTTAAAACTTTAATCCGCCTTAGAACAAGGGAGGTTCGGGTCAACTTTAAATCTCGGAACCGGCTCAAATCACATCGCTGCAATACAGTATCACGTCAGTGAAAACCTATGTTCATCCACGATAGGTAAATACAGGCAGTTACAATTACATATGTGTTTGATGAGTACTGGAGGATAAACGATAGAGTAGATTACTGCTGAGATGACCTAGTTGCACGCATACCATAAGCAGTTAACCTCTGAGACAAAAGTTCATTTTGCCATATTCTTGATTGGACAAACTATTAGTCATTGTAGAGTACGGCAATAGTAAATGAAAAATCTAAAAATTATGTTTTTTCAGGTTTCTGTTCTTTTCTATTGTTTCAATATCATTATAACTAACAGAGTCTCAACTTTCCTTACTTCGGACTTCCAATATCTTGAAATTGGATTTGGTAATAAAAATGTCTTGAATTTCTTATCATAAAAGTAAAAACAGATGTTTCCACACCTAATTTAAACATTTCAGTCAAAAGTATGTGAAGCGAAACAAGGGTGCAAAATCTATCCGAAACCCTTTGACAACGAAGAGGTGTAAACACCTTTAAGTCCGTTGCGCGTTTTATTATTTTGTGGCACATAATCGTACCTAGTTCTCAGAAAATCATGATTTTCAGGTAGTACATGTAATACATGTATAATGAACACGTGACAACATGGTACAGGTATTACATCTATAATGTTCATAAATTTACTAAGATTAATATGATTAATAACGCCTTTGACAATTATGACCAACACAACAGTGATCATTCGTTCTGTAACGTTAAAGTTGGTCAATACCTATAGGCTACCATAAGTTTACCAGTATCTAGGCAGGTCAATGCCCGGATTGGTACCCACAAGTGAAATGTCCGAAGCTGTTGCTTCGCTAGCTTCCCTGGTCATCTCTATTAGCATAGATACCCACCTAACATTACCATCATCAAAATTATTGCACCTGGAGTAAGTTAGGTTTGCAGAAATTTGAATAACTGCTGACTGTGCGAATTACACTCTTCCTTTTAGGAAAAAACTTAGGAAATATAAAAATTTCGTCTTAAACACAACAATGGAATAGAAAAGTAAAATACATATCAAAATCAATAAAGGCAAACTGAGTTTCATGAAATGAATGTTACGATGTTCTAACTTTTTCCCAAAGAAATAACACGCATTGACACTGACGCCATATTCCGCCATATGAGACCAGCCTTTTCTCTCTTAACAAATCATCGTCAAAAATTGTACAATAATCATTCTCAACAAAGGAAAGGAAGTAATCCTGGTTATCACAATTGCCACAGACGGATGCTAAAATCCAGAATGGGGCGTGGCTTCGCGTCTTGACGGGAAACAAATCCGCCCGTTCACAAAACAATCTATTCAAACAAGGAGTTTTAACTTTTTGTTGAGCAAACGGTCAGAATCAGCGCCGAATTTACCACGGATAAATGAGTTTAGGTTAATTCGTTATACGGAGTAACTCTCAGGGCAAACTAATATCACATTAATGATCAAATGAGTATTTCTATCATAACTTTCCAATTATTAAAAAGAGCAATCAGAGATTTCTGACCCCAGCCAAAGGTTAATGGAGTCGTCCATGACCTAAGATATCTGTGGTGAAAATTTCCTCAAAATCCGTCAACTTGTTTCGATGGAAATCCGGATCACCTACAAAATCTAATGGGATCGTCAATGACCTTCGATCTGTCGGTGGTGACAATTTCATCAAAATTAGTCAAATAGTTTTGACGTATTCCTGTCCACAACAAAAACACAAACAAATAAATAAATAAAGCGACACGATTTTATAACCTCCTTGGCGGAGGTAATAAGCTGATATGGAATTATAAACCTAGCAATCAGTACCTTCTATTTCTCAATCATTAGGTCTCGTAAAAACATCTTTCTTGAAACAGGTTGTTCAATACATTTCCCGATAAACGTTCGTGAGGAAGTAACCAGTCAACTATGTTTAATATCATGAAAACACATTTTTGGAAAATATCTACACGCATATATATTGACATAAGCTATTTCAGGTCTCCATGTCCCGTGTCAGGATGCCTGAAAACTTTAAATCAATCAATCTCCATGTCAGGTGTTCAATCTAAAAACAGTTTTCCACATACACTGAACAAGGAATTGAACGCGCTTAAACTGTAGTGAAATGGTTTTCTTATCCAGATGTACTCTCATAAGTTATCAAATCATAGACCCGTTCTCCTATCTCACGGATAACACAAAGAGAATCATTGTAAATTACAGAATATCCATTGTAAAAAAAAGAAGTTTTACAATTAAAATATACAACTGTTAAAAATTTAAATCACATAAACAGGAATTACTCACTAACATGATTCACACTGGAATTCACAAGAGTCAACTGTGGCTATATACGATGAAAGTGAATTCTGACTTATTCAGTGTCACAAATGTGGCACATATCCTGAAGGACCAGTTGAGGATAAAATTATGAAGAAATGAAAGGCATTCTCCGTTAAGGAATTCCACTATAGATGGATTATGCGCGATTTTTGAGCAAAGCACAAACTCTTACTCCACAATCTTGGCGAACTGAATGTAGTTGAGATCGAATTTCCATCTTCAATCAGCCAAGAGAATGATGATAATCATGGTATTGACTTGGAACGTGATCTCTCTCTCTCTCTCTCTCTCTCTCTCTCTCTCTCTCTCTCTCTCTCTCTCTCTCTCTCTCTCATGGCAGTCCTAACGTCGGTTTAAAAGGAGAGCTGAATGGAAAATGGTCGTTATAAGGTCCAAAATCCCATTCGAGTAGATCCTAAAACTTGCTTATTGTTCCAGACCCGCAAATAGCACTCCATCAAAATATGAGAGAGAAGTCATACAAAAATATTCAATTTTACACTTATTGGTAAAAGATAAAGTTCGGGGCTACACTTCGACTAAGCAGTATTTCAAATCTTTTCGAAATGCCTGGCTTTTTATCAAAACAAGATATAAGCACAATGGAACAAAACAGAATGAAAAAAATTATTCCAAAACTGAGATAAAACGAAATCCAAAATAATTGCAAGTAAAATCATACTTCACACTATTATACTTTCTAAATGCACAAAACAAATACCTTCAGTAAATATAAATAAAACTGAAGAAATTTTTAAAAACATATGAAGTTTCAAATACCAGTATGTAATGTACTTTTCGATACATAGTTACGGTAGATACCACGAGAACCACTCACGATTCACCTATGATAGCTCCTAGACTTGTTTAACATTATAAATAAAACAAGGATTGTGTGTTCTGTTTTTGGTATTTAATGGTGACTGGTTAGAAGAAAAAAACTACTTTCCTGACCTTCTTTTCAATTAGTTAACTATTCTCATACGGATCAAGAAATATATTGATGTTGTCCGCTCAAACCAACTGTCATTTTAAAGATATCTCATATACTTCTATAACACAAATTTTGTGAACTAAATCCCAGCCGATTGGTTCATGTATTGGTTCATGTATAATTTTCTACTTGTTATCCTAAAACATCCTTGCCTTTCCCAACCTACAAAAGAACAAAACGATAGCAAAACAGTGTTCAATCTGCGTCATTTCACGGTTACGGTACCTGGCCAAAGTTACTGCCTTCGTGCAAGGAATAAAGTTCATTCGAATTTAGCCTATATTCTCTCTTATCCTTGAGCAAGTCAAAGGAATAAAAAAAGAGAAAGCTCTTCCAAAGAACTACAAGCAAATGAAAAAGTCAATCACGGAGGTTAAGCAATGTTTCTTAATCAGAAGGAAATAGCCATAAAATTTCCTGGAACAGAGCATTTTTCTTAACATGGGATGGGGTGGGTTGTAACGGGATGGGGGTGGTTTGGAGTGGGGTGGGCAACTATTCCAGGTAATCAAAAACGCAGCGAGGCCTTTAAGTAGGTCATTATAGCTCCTGACAGAATCATTTCCAAAGCCAACTGGGAATGAACTCTGCACTAGCAAGACTTTCCAAGTGTAACATAATACACAATGTGTGTGTGTGTGTGTGTGTGTGTGTACAACACCAATGCACGTAATTTACTGTAATGTTTGATATCATTATTTACAAATCATACTCTCCTCATCCCATCGGATCATATGTCCCCTTGCACAAACAAAAAGCCTGTTTTAAGTTTGAATAATAAATATCACGTAGTTTCTGTACATATTTTCTGCTTTACTCTTCAATATTGTTGGCTTTATCCTCCCTCCAAAGAAACTGTGCCGCCATAAATAATGACTCACATTCTTCCCCAACACTTCATCCACTCACCTTTATTACTTTCGCTTACTCCTCAATTTCCCCATCTTTCTCTCGAGGTTTTCTTCACCCATTCCACTCACCTTCTCCATCATTATCCCTACATTAAGGGGTCGGTTGCCTGACGTGACCTCTCCAATGCCTTCTATTAAAGGCACCCTTTTACACCAAACTACTTCTCTCCAAATCGTTCTTCATCTTATCTCGCCATTCTTCACCCATTCCACTGTTTCCACTGTACCTAACAAATCTACTTCAATTCATTCCTCGTTTTTCTATCCCATCACATAATTACTGCATTCCCTCGTTATAGGGAGTTAGACTTACACAATTTTACAGGCACTCTATTCTACAAACTTGCTTATCAATCTTCAGCCTCTCCCACTTCTATTGTCAACAGTAATCAATTATTCACCTGCTTTCTCCTACATGCCACGATCAGATTTTTCATTTCGTGAAATTTATGACTACATTTAGTAATCTTCTAACAGTATAGTTCCAGTATTGGTTTCATCAGCTGGTAATCAAATTTACTTCAAAATAGGACTGATATTACCATTACTTACATCAACTTGGTCTAATAACAAGTCTAGGACAACGTAACGTAGAAAACACTTTCACCAACATTTGTAATCAAGTAACAACATACACATACATAGACACACACACATACATATATATATATATATATATATATATATATATATATATATATATATATATATATATATATATATATATATATAATGTGCAAATACATATCTGTATACAATATATATATGTACATGACCATTTATCACTAACACTCGTGATGATCATTTATCCAGATAAGTCAAAAATACCTCTTAATATCGAATTTCTTCTGCCCTGGGATCAAAAATCTCGTCAGCCAAGGATTCGAACCCTGACCCAGTCAAAACCGAAGTGACGGCCGCCCTACAAAAGCGCGGATTTAAACAGATTAAAGAGTTCGAAAATTTCCCTTAATAGTTACAAAAGTGCGCCAAGATTATTCTCTTTTGACTAGCTATTTCAATAAGTTTCATTTCGTGTATCTTAATGATTCACAGTGTTCACTGTTGTGGTGGCCAATTGGTTACACCTTGATGTTCTATTAATGATTCACTAAGTGTTCTCTGTAGTTAAGGCCAATTGATTACATCTTGATGTTCTCTTAATGATTCACGGTGTTCACTGTTGTCATAGCCGATAGATTACATCTTGATGTTGTCTTAATGATTCA
The DNA here is from genome assembly GCF_036898095.1 of Palaemon carinicauda. NCBI lineage: Eukaryota > Metazoa > Arthropoda > Malacostraca > Decapoda > Palaemonidae > Palaemon > Palaemon carinicauda. The sequence goes on from NC_090761.1 coordinate 20,522,486, forward strand.
CTAAGTGTTCTCTATTGTTGTGGCCAATTGATTACATCTTGATGTTCTATTAATGAATCACAGTGTTCACTGCTGTTGTGGCCAGTTCATTACACCTTGATATTGTCTTAATGATTCACAGTGATCACTGTTGTTGTAGCCGGTTGATTAAACCTTGATGGTCATTCAGTCCGTTTTTATCCTGAGCTGTGCTGTACTTTCCAGTATGGAGTTACAACATCCAAGCCCAACAAAGGCAAGAAGAGCTTAAAGCAGTATGGTTATATATATATATATATATATATATATATATATATATATATATATATATATATATATATATATATATATAAACAGTTGATAGCACACTGACTAATAAATCCTTATCGTGGCGATGTACAAACAAATTATGTACAGGTCGACTTAGAACAGACAGCACAAACTCTGACGTAATTACTCTAATGCAATATGAACACAATCATGACGGTAAAAAAAAAAAAAATAGAAAGGCAGCAAATAAGTGGAACAGTGAAAAGAAAGGCAACTGATAACTTTCCGGTAAGGCCTTTAAAGATATTTAGAATTGAAATACAAAAATTCTCTGACAATGAACTTTAATCTACTGATATACGATCGAGAAAGGCGAAAAGTGTATCCAGTATTACCTAAAACTCATCAGGAACTAGACCAGGTTCTTAATTCTGACTACTTCTACAGCCAAAGGGGAATATTTTATCATTGAAAATAATCCTGAGACAGGTCTGGTTATTCTTTCATATACAAGCACTGCTGAGATCTTCGTAGATGGGACTTCTTTCATCAGCTGTACTGTGTGCACTCCATAAATGGATTACGTAATGGACATTATATTCCGTCAGGGTATGCCTTATTAACAGGTCAATCTGAGGAGATTTACAGTATAGAAATATGTGGACGTGTTTGACTGATATTTGTTCAACTAGGAATCTGTTCCTAAAGTCCTCAGTAATACAGGCAGATTTTGAAGTTGCCATGCTCACTATCCTTATATATATATATATATATATATATATATATATATATATATATATATATATATATATATATATATATATATATCCAACGACAATCAGTAAATGTTGCAGATTTCATGTGAGACAAGCATAGTGGCGAATTTAGAATCTGGGACTAGGTAATGAGTACAAGGACAACAACAGTGACATTGGCTAAAATTATCGCCTGGATTACATTTAATTGACCCTAAGAAAGTTAAAGATCGCTTTGTGGATGAGCTTATGCTTTTTATAAAGGACAAGCCTGCACTGAGATGCAAGAAGAATATACTTATATACTTTAAAAATAGGTTTTTTCTTACTTAAAAATCTTACTTCGACCTCCCCGTGGTATGCAGGGGACAACAAATGATATCATTTGGTCAACGGGAGAGGTGAGCGATCGTTACTATTGTTATTATTACTATCATTAATAGCTACGCTACAACCCTAGTTGGAAAAGCAAATGCTATAAGCCCAAGGTCTCTAGCATGGAAAAATAAGCCCAGTGAGGTAAGGAAATAGGGCAATAAATAAACTGTGAGAAGTAATGAATAATTGAATTAAAATATTCTAAGAAGAGAAACATTAAAATGGATCTTTTACATACAAACTATATGAATGTATGAACAGTCCGTCTTGGAAGCGAGTGAAAAACACACTTTTGACTATATTTTGGCGCGCTTTTATTACCAACATATCAGCAACGTTTGCCGCGCTTTTGAAATGCCAATCCGCGCTTTCGTAAAACGCCGGAAGTGACAGTCGACCCCTTTACCACAAGGCCACACAAGAGATATATAAGTTGGTAAGTTATCATAAAACAAGCAAAAGATACAAAGTCACCAACGGGTCATAATGGTGGAGATGGTTATTTTTCCATTCTAAATACAAATCCCGAATTAGACAGAAACATGTTTGGAAGAGTCGTAATCAACAATTACCTCTCTTTGTGACCTGATGACAAAAGGGGTGGAATATTTCTTCAGTTCGAATCCTTGGCCAACCAGAAGCTCTTATCAAAAAATGAATTTTCCCTGAGTTTTGAATCCCGAGGAAGAACGAATTCAAGATTAAGAGGTATTTTTAGCTTATCTGAATACGTATACATATAGTTAAATATTACATAAAGAAATACAAAATATTTACATATAGGTTATACTGCATGTGTATAGGAAAGATATATCTATATATACATAAGAAACTTGAAGCCCCACTAAAGCCTTCGAACGTAAGCTAATTACAACTCAAAGAGCTATAGAAAGAAAGAATAGTGATGGGAATAACAGTAAGAGAGAGAAAAAGAGCAACATGGATAAGGGAGCAAACTAAAGTAGAGGATAATATAATAACTTTTAAGATAAAAGAAATGTACATGGACAGGACATATATTGAGAATGACAAATAACAGATGGACAGTAAGAATACCATAGAAAGACCATAAACAGACGCGACTAGAAGCACATGTCTGAGGCCATTCTCTTGTAGTGGACTAGCAACAGCTGATGATAATGATGACGATATATAATATATTAAATATATATACATGCCTATTCATAAAAATACATACTATGCTTTATATATTCATGTATATGTATATATATAATATATATATACATATATATATATATATATATATATATATATATATATATATATATATATGTGTGTGTGTGTGTGTGTGTGTTGTACCAACCGTGTGTCACACAATTGTACATAATTCCTTTTGTATATAATATGCTTGTATCTTCGCTCTTCCCTCGCACTCAAACGAACATGAAAATTCATGTCTGCTGTTTTGCTCTGAACATTGTCTGTCTCTCGAACATGTTATGTCCTGTTGCCTTGAGGTTTTGTATAAAAGGAGAGTGTTCCACAACAATATAACTCAGTTGATTGCATCCTGCCTTTGAGTTCACAACTCCTCTCTCGGCCCGTCACATTGGTGTGGGAGGCGGAGGGGGTGCGAGCGAAGATACAAGCATATTATATACAAAAGGAATTATGTACAATTGTGTGACACACGGTTGGTACAGTGTGTAGACCTCTCTCTCTCTCTCTCTCTCTCTCTCTCTCTCTCTCTCTCTCTCTCTCTCTCTCTCTCTCTCATATATATATATATATATATATATATGTATGTATATATATATATATATATATGTTTATATACATATATATATATATATATATATATATACACACACATACATGCATACACAGTATATATATATATATATATATATATATATATATATATATATATATATATATATATATATATATATATATGAAAGAAACACCGTTAGAAACATAAGCAGGGATAGAAAACGAAACTAACGTTTTCTACGTTACAGTAATGGCTTACTGATGGAGATGTTGCCGCATGCGAAATGGGGTCAATGTCGACACACTCCAAGGCTATGAAAGGACAAAGTAAATGAAACTGACAAATTTCAAATGAAGTAATTCACATGAACACAAGGTAGTGTTCACTTGACAGACATCGTTTTTGCTTTGAAATGTGTTAAGTTTAAAAAAGAGCTACATTCAATAAAGTTCTACAATGATATACTTAATAAAAGCCTCTTCATTTCAGTTGTTTTCGGGGAATTTGTCGGTAAAGATATATAACAATATTGCACTGAGGTAATACAATTCTGCATTTTAAATTAACGTTATATATTGGCTTGTAATCTGAACGAACACTTACGTGCTATTCTCCGACATATCAAACAGAAAAAAAAAAAAAAAAAAAAAAAAAACTCTAAGCGAAGTTGAGTCTGGTCAGTGTTTGGATACGGGCCATGGTTATCATGGCACCATCCTCTAGAAAACCCAGGATGAACGTAAATCATCGTTCTTCATTTGTAAGAATTAAAACTTACACGAGAGAGAGAGAGAGAGAGAGAGAGAGAGAGAGAGAGAGAGAGAGAGAGAGAGAGAGAGTCTTGAAAGCCCAACCAAGTTGCCTTACACGTTGATATGACAGGCGCTCACATCAGTCACAAAATAACAGGACTTTATCCCCTCCCATGACAAAAGATCCTTTTTCGGGTGTGTTTCCCCAGGATCTTGTCATCTCCCCCGAGGGTTACATAAAGCAAGGACGACAAAGGCTCAGACGAGGCCTCGGCCGAGAGGGTAAAAAACAGGAGGCATTCGAATGATCCTGATTTTCACCTTTAACGCAATAAAGGTGAAAGTTGCATTCAGCAACGGCTGCAATCTAGTGTTGCAAGCTGTATGTCGGTACACAAATTATGCCTCTCAAGGCTTCCACTGAGCAGATACATACATTTTTCGGATTTAGAGCTCTTTTAGCCTGCATGATACAGTATTCCTATCCGTTTCCAAACCATGATCATCTATAATAATAATAAAAATAATAATAATAATAATAATAATAATAATAATAATAATAATAATAACCACAACTCCTCTTCTTCTTTCCTATCGTTATCCCTTCATTAAGGGGTCGGTTGCCTGATGCGGTCTCTCCAATGCCTTATTTCAAAGGCATCCTCTTCTCTCTACATCATCCTTCACCTCATCTTACCATTTACTCGTAATTATCTGCCTCCCTCTTGATCTGCTACATTTAAACCTAATCATCGAACTATCGTAAATAAAAAAAAAATTAATACAATGTAAACACTTTACTTAAGATGAAAAAAACTAAATAAATAGGTTTCTACTGGACAGTTTTTTTCAGAAGAACACGCTTTCGTGGTAATGTTCGTATCTTTGATATCGAAATTTGAAATACTTACAATGTAAATACTGTATATAAGATAAAACAAAACTTAATTAACAAGTTTCTACGAGACATGTTTTTTTTTCAGAAGAACACTCTTTCGTACTAATGTTCGTATCTTTGATCTTCAAATTTGAAATACAATGTAACCACTATATATAAAAGGTGAAAAAATAGTAATCAATATTTCTACACGACAAGTTTTTCAGAAGAACACTCTTTCGTAGTAATGTTCGTATCTTTGATCTTCAAATTTGAAATACTTTTCCTTTGATTGTAGCTCTGAAGACTTGTTTTCGGACAATTTCGGCTCTCACAACACACAATTATGAAACTGGGGAATAATGACAGGGTCATTAAGATCAACCAAAACTTTTTCCTTACAGATTTAATAACACCATATAATTCCTTAATAAGCCAATCGATCAAACAAATTATTATTACAAGCCAAGCTACTGCCCCAGCTGGAAAAACAGCTGGCTGCAAAGCTTCTTGTGCCGTACAGGGAAAAAGCCCAATGTAGAAAAGAAAAAGTAAAGCAATTTAAGATAAACAAAAATGTTCAACACTAAATGAAAGATAAACTTTGAAAAGAGATGTATGTCAACCTGCTGATGATTAGATCCGAATGACATTGAAGATTTTCTTACGACAGAGACATACTCAAAATATACTACTTGCTATTAATGTCATTTTAAAACTTTTTATGGTTAAACAAAAGCTCTTGGTTACAATAGGAAGGTCGCCATTCACATGAAGAAAAAATAATTATGATGGGAGGCGAAAGGACATATTAACATGGAAGCTAGCCTCCCTTTAATATAGATATCCTATTCTCTTTTTCTTTCGTTGAGCCTGGACTGGAAAAAGAGCTTCAGGTTCCTTCTCTCCTACTGGCCTTTAATCATTATATTATTGTTACCTTTACAAGACTAGCTGTAACGATAGTCGGGAAAGCACAATGTTAAAATCCTATGAACAACAATAGAGAAAACAGCCCATCACAGAAAAAGAAACAAAGTAAAAATTACCCATAAAAAATACAAAATTAAGGACAATTTGAACACAATTTAAATAAGAGGCCTTTAGTGATAGTTTTGAAAATAACAATCATATATGTAACTTAATTAAATGAAAAGGTGAATGCAACCTCCTGATAAGGCCACCAAGCATCACTTGCCTTTCTATAAAGCCTACCCAACGGAGCTTTGAAAAAAAATAAAAGCAAGGAGAAAATTGAGAGAGAAGTGTGTTTTAGTGTATCCTCAAACAAGAGAATTCCAACCAAAGAAAGCTCTTTATATGTATATGTATGTATTTGTGTGTGTGTGTATATATATATATATATATATATATATATATATATATATATATTATACTCCTAATATCTGGGTTCTCTCTATCTCTATCTCTCTTTGTGGCTGAGTTGTTAAATCAATGAAACCTGTTTCTTGGGCCTGGGTTCGATTCCCCGACCAGAAGCTATCATCTTTGACTCGATTCGCCCTTGGGTCTCTGATCCCGAGGTAGAGAATATCTAGATATCAAGATGAGTATAATATATGGCTTATATACATATGAATAACTCGTCTAAATATGCAAAATTAGCATATATATATATATATATATATATATATATATATATATATATAATACATACTGTATATGTATATATATACATATATATACTGTATAGGTTATAGTGTATATACGTAAAGATGCAGAAATGTACAGGAAATGGTACAAGTATTGTCGTATAACAGATGACCTCAAATGTTTTATCAATTAATGAAAATTTACCAAGGAGACTATATATATATATATATATATATATATATATATATATATATATATATATATATATATATATATATTTTATATATATATATATATATATATATATATATATATTTTATATATATATATATATAAATATATATATATATATATATATATATATATATATATATACACACACACACATACGTTGGTAGTTGAGTGTGAGCGCTTGTAGATTAAAACCTTACGGTAGTTTCTCGCCCGAAAACAAAGCAGACTAGAAAAAGAACAAATAAGAAATAATGGTTGCTCATAACACGATGGAAATAATGCTCCCAGTCAGAGAGTTTTAATGTATTCCTTAATGACAATTCCGAATGACCACAAGTCTGTAGCCAGAGCATTTCATAAACATCTGTTACTGGAAATTCTTGTGAATCAGTACTTGAGAGCGGATTTCTTACAGGTCTCAGTAACCGGAAGAGTACAAATTAGATCTGTATTCTTTACACGAGATATTTTCGTTAAGGGAGAGAGAAGGCCATTGTGTCTCGGTGTTTGATTAATTTGCCTTACACCAGGCCAGTCTGTTGTTGTGTAAGGAGTCTGTATAAAAGGAAGAGAAAGGAAAACAATGCTACAACGAGAGAAAGGAAGGCGCCTTCTGACCTTGAAGAAAAATATTTACTTCGAAGGGTTAAAGGTTTTAAAAATGGAATAGAATACAACACAAATATTTGGATCATCTTTTGTACGATTCTAAGCTTTGAATTTTGAAATGAAAATGATAGCCTTTGACCATCCTCCTTCCTATGGTCAATAAGTTTGTTATGGGTGGCTCTCATGGGCTGTTGGTCATTAAATGTTTTTTAACTTTACTGATTTATAGACTGATAGATAGACTTATGGTACTAGGTCATAAGCCGGTGCAGAAGCTGGATGGATGTCCAAAACAGAAATGCAAAATTAAACAAAGGTTGGTCAATATGATGGAAAAAATGAAGAGGAAATTTAGGCAAAGTAAAAGGCTATAAATTAAGTGCAACAAGGGGAGATGGAATTGATAAACAGAGTAGAATCATCTGCATACTCAACGAGCTTGTTTTCGACGCCAAACCATAATTCATGTGTCAAAGAGACTCTGAAATGACTCCCAAGCAATGCCTTTAGTGAACTACGTCAGTTACACTGACTGTGGCATTTGAGCAAGAAGCTAATAAGTCACTGATGGCATTCATATGTGGTCACCCAATCAAGTACTGACCAAACTCGATGCTGCTTATACTTAACATGTGAAACTAGAACAGGCACTCGGTAGAGCACATACCTTCACCTATATCACGTTGTGTTACACAAGATGTGCAATTGAATTACGCACATTTTGGCACTGGTTTCGTGCAAATCGGATAATAATTGGCCACGATATAGCAAAAAGACGTTTTTTACCTTTTCGTGGCCTTAATCTCGACTTTTGACCCAATCACTCCAAAAATCTCAAGTCTCTGTGACAATGATATCCAAACTTATGGCTGTTTACGTGAATTGGACATTTTTCTTGACCATGACCTTGACCCTCCAAAATTCAATCATTTCCAGCTTTTTATATAACAGGTAATTCCTACAAGTTTCATTACTCTACGATTAAAATCATGGCCAGGAAGCTGTTCATAAACAAACAAATATATACACACAAACAGGGGGCAAAACATAACCTCCTTCCAACTTTGTTGGAATACAGCATATAATAACAAATAAATAATAATAATAATAATAATAATAATAATAGGAAGTCTTCACGAGCAGCCTTTTTTCCGGCCAAGATCTGTGTAGCCTTAACGATGTCATCTGTGGTTAGATGGGCCAAAGCGCTCTTTAATTGCATCCCATTGGAGTCTGCAGAGAGGGGAAGGCAGAGCTTTGTTGTGGTAATCTCCACGTAGCTATTTCCCCTCTCTTGCATTGTTTATTGTTTACTTATAAATCATGTAGGATTGTCGGGGGGAATCTTTTCTTTCAGGGGAAGGGAAGTAATATGCAGCAGTAGATCTTCGTGTTTATTTATAGTATTAACTATGTAGTCTGCCTCAAAGGTCTCAATCTACTAACATACACATATAGTCATTCATATTCATACATACATACGTATATTACTAGGTAGTAGGTTGGCCAAGGGACCAGCCACCCATTGAGATACTACCACTAGAGAGTTATGGGGTCCTTTGACTAGTCACACAGTACTACATTGGATTCCTCTCTCTGGTTACGGCTCATTTCATCTTAGCCAAAACACAGACAGAATAGTCTGCCCTATTCTTCACACACTCTCCTCTTCCTCATACACTTGACAACACTGAAATTACCAAACAATTCTTCTCTCAAGAGGTTAACTACTGCAATGTAATTGTTTAGTGGCTACTTTCCTCTTGGTAAAGGGTATCTTGAGACTCTTTAGCTATGGTAAGCAGCTCTTCTAGAAGAACATCCCCAAATCAAACCATTGTTTTCTAGTCTTGGGTAGTGCCATAGCCTCTGTACCATGGTCTTTCACCGTTTCGGGTTAGATATCTCTTGCTTGAGGGTACACCCATGCACACTATTCTATCTTGTTTCACTTCCTCTTGTTACCTTGAAGTTTTTATCCTTTTATTTTCAAGTTTTTATAGTTTACATATGAAAGATTTATTTTAATGTTACTATTGTTCTTAAACTTCTATGGTAGTTTTTCTTATTTCCTATAGACACTGGTCTATCTTACCCTGTTAGAGCCCTTGGGCTTATAACATCGTGCTTCTCCAACTAGGATTGTAGATTAGTTAGTAATAATATACATACATACATACATACATACATACACACACACACACACATATATATATATATATATATATATATATATATATATATATATATATATATATATATATATATATATATAATGAATAGACAATGTCTCAGTGGCGTCCAAAATAGACGATAATTGCTCGTAGAACAGACTGTCCTCCAGATAGTTTTCAGTAAACTTACTCACATATGTATACTGTGTGTGTGTGTATGTATGTATGTATGTAATATATACATATATGTATATAAATGCATGTATACTGTGAGACTCCTGATCTTTATCTACAATCCTTTTCCCATCCACCAAATTACAGTCACTAATTGAGGTTAAAACCAAACACTTACAAACAGCAGTAACACTTCACAGCATGTATAAACATCCCAGACTATATAGCTTAGCACTCACTTAAAAGGACAATCTAATGTTCATGAAATTTTCCATAGTTCACGATAACTTTATAAAACCCAAAAGGACACTCTGCTCTAATACAGAATTTCAAGCCGTAAGCGAAAATAGGCTATATGGAATAAACTCGCTGTCTATTAAATAATAGACAGCGAGTTTTTGTCCATCAGATTAAGATGAGAGTCGGCAGCTGAAGACCAGATAGTGTGAACAATATTTAAAACATTATTGGATTAAATAATTCAAGCTATCCCTCAGGATAAATATATCACCAAAAATCTTAAAACTCTCTAAATATAGCAAGTCATTCTTTTTTTTTTCAAGTTAATTTTGAAACACCAAATGTGTTTCTCAAAAGTAAATTTGCAATCAAGAATTTCTCACAGAATTTTTATTGAGTTTTATACAGTGAGGCAGTCTCAGTACAAAGGTCTGGATGTTTTCAGGGGCCACTTTCACCAACCTACTTAAAATTATACTCTGAGCTTACATTAATTCTAGCTAGATCTCAATGAAGGGATTATTTATTATTATTATTATCATCATTCCCGATGTGGATATTAATCTTCGGCACCGTTTGTTCAATGCGCAAGTTGCATAAGATTTTTCATAACTGACCATCCTTTGCATTCAGATCTTCTCATCATGTACTATCCTGTAGGTAGCTATGCAGTTAGCACTTATAGTCCTGCCTTCACCACTATAAGATTATACACTAAAACAGTATTCTAGAAGTTTTATTCTGATCTTATTCAAGCTGTGCCCAGACTGTTGAATCCGTGGAACTTCAGAAGTTCAAACTCACTGCATATTCTTTTCTGTTGAACAGGTTGAAATGAGCCTCGTTTTTTAGATTATATATGACTAAACTACGATATGTTGTTACTGATCTTAATATTTATTTTATTTGTTTTATCTTATTTCTCATTTTAGTTTATTTGTTACTTCTCTATTCTATTTTCGCAATAGGCTGCTTTTTTCCCGATGGAACCTTTCGTCTTGTACCCTTGTACTTTTCAAGTTACGGTTGTAGCATGGCTAATAATAATAACTAGTGATTAGAATGAATGAAATGTTACTGAGTTGATGAAAGGTTGGATGATAAGATCACATGCTGTGTAAAATCCGAGTTGGGAAAAAAGAACCACAAGATGTTTTTAAAAGTAAAGACAGTTAGAGTCAAGTAGCAAGAGGCAGAAGTTAAGCCAGGTTTCCTGGAAGCTCTCACATTTTAACTAAATATAAACTTTTGATGAAACTAGTAATTTTCCAGACAAAAAAGGAAATAAATAAATGAAACCGCTCTCCACTAGTCAACGAAAAATCGTCATTTAAATCAATCATCTCTAGAACAACAATGTTCGTTTTTCTCTTAACTGTAAAATATACGTAAAAGTTCAGTTAGAGTAAAAAGGAAGCCACCTGAACTCTCCGCTCACCGGCCGCTTGATGGAACGCTCTCAATCGGAAATTCTCTCATCGATCAAACCTAAAAGTGAGATGTGTCGCGATATTTTAATGTTTGCAGCGTTGGAAAAAAAATCTTTAAATGAATCTGACTGTGTTTAATCAACGTGATTTTTCCCTTTTGTCTTGGAGTTAAATCATAAAATTCACGTCATAGTAAGTAACGCCACCTGTACTCCCTTGCTCGTCCATCTATTTTTGGAATGCTCCGAAACGAATATAAAATTGATTTTTTTCTCTGGGGAATCTAGGTGAAATTTCGTCACCCTTACCAGAAAATTAAATTTCTTGCTACATAGACGTTGGAAGACCCAGGCCAACATGGTTGAGGACTATGAAGCGTGAAGTAGATGATGATGAATGGAGAAATATCGATTTTAAATCTAAAGATGGAGACGATTGGCGAAATCTTACCGAGGCCCTTAGCGTCAATACGCGTAGGAGGAGATGATGATGATGATGATGATGATAGGCGGTAAAATCAATATTAAATGATCAGATGCTAACTTCCCAAATGAACGTAATATAGTAGTCTATTAACAAATTAAAGAGTAAAGGTGTCTGCTTTCAGTTCCAGTTTCATCAGAATAGACGCTCACCCGAACGTCAGCCGGGTAAGTCCAACAACCCCCCCCCCCCTCTCTGTGGTGCCCAACCACAGCAGTGGTCTCCCAGTTAAACAGCTTAAAATCCCGGTCTTGAGTTGGGATCGATCTGCTGCCATGCGAATACTAAGCGAAAACGTTTCCACTGTACTAGCCTTTTGCTTTTCCTAATTCACGTATGCAATTGCTTATGCCAGTATTATATCTCAACGAAAAGCTCGCCCATGCTGACCTACTGAACTCTGTCAAGAAAGTTCACAGAATCGTTTTCATCTAAACCCCGAGAAAATAAAAGGGTTAAGCGTAATTTTACAGACATGATTTGGGAGAAATAAAACTACCAATACTTGCCTTTGACATTATAGGATTCGTTGCGAATGCCAATGAGCCACAATCAGAGTCGAGAGCCATTTCAATAAGTATTTACTTGGACATTATCTCTCGAAAACCTGTTCTCTTTTCACGGGTATCTTTCGTGGCTAACTTTCACGACTTTCAAGGTTAACTTATAGTTTGTATGTATATAAGATATATATATATATATATATATATATATATATATATATATATATATATATATATATATATATATATACATATATATATACACACACACACACATATATATATATATGTGTGTGTGTGTGTGTGTGTGTGTGTTTGTGAGTAGAAATCACGAAAGCTGATGTGATGAGTATAAAATGTATTTTATATATATATATATATATATATATATATATATATATATATATATATATATATATATATATATATATATATATATATATACATATACATATAGCCAGTCAGTCCAATAATTCTTACACGTACACACATTGAAGGATTTTTATGTAACTTGAGAATCCTGCATTAACCTTGATGAACTCTATACAAACGAGACAGACTGAGAATTCTTTATCAGAGATCGAACGAGGAATAGACATAACGATACCGAGTCTGGCAAATTTAGCTCATTGTTTGCATCATGACGATTCACCTGATCAAGAAAACTTACAAATATTGGTTAAGCATTTTTTAAATCTACCCTAATAATGTGTTAATTAGAATCAGTCCGAAGGGTGAACGAATCCATTTTATTATTTTTTTTTTATTATTATTATTTTTATTATCATTATTAATTGCTAAGCTACAGCCCTAGTTGGAAAAGCAGAATTCTATAAACCCAGGGCCTCCAACAGGGAAAATAGCCCAGTGAGAGAAGGAAACAAGGGAAAATAAAATATTTTAAGAACAGTAACATTAAAATAAATATCTCCTATATAAACTATAAAAACCTTAACAAACGAGGAAGAGAATTAAGATAGAATAGTGTGCACGAGTGTACCCTCAGGCAAGAGAACTCTAACCCAAGACAGTGGCAGACCATGGTACAGAGGCTATGACACTACCCAAGACAAAAGAACAATGGATTGATTTTAGAGTGTCCTTCTCCTAGAAGAGCTGGTTATCATAGCTAAAGAGTTCTACCCTTACCAAGAGGAAAGTAGCCACTGAACAATTACAGTGCAGTAGTTAACTTCTTGCGTGAGAAAGAATTGTTTGGTAATCTCAAGTGTTGTCACGTGTACGAGGACAGAGGAGAATATGTGAAGAATAGACCAGACTATTCGGTGTGTGTGTGTGTAGGCAAAGGTAAAATGAACCGTGACCAGAGAGAACGATCCAATGCAGTACTGTCTAGCCAGTCAAAGGACCCAATAACTCTCTAGCGGTAGCATCTCAACGGGTGGCTGGTCAAGACCGTCTCGAGATGGCCTTGGGCTGGTGCCCTGGTCAACCTACTACGTTACTAAGACAAAGCACGAGGTAGAAAGGTAGCATGGATGATAGTGAAGTGTAGGAAAGAAAGTATGGGGCAGGCCATTAAGCGAATACGATAATGATGATAAACGTAGTGCTGGATGGCCGAATACATGAACAGTGGATACATAAAAGGAAAAAAAAATCATAAAATGAAAAAAGCGGCATTGATCAAATACTGAAGATTTTACAAGATTTCGTTGACAAGTCTATCTATCTATATACCAAGGCACTTCCCCCAATTTTGGGGGGTAGCCGACACCAACAATGAAACAAAACAAAAAGGGGACCTCTACTCTCTATGTTCCTTCAGCCTAATCAGGGACTCAACCGAGTTCAGCTGGTACTGCTAGGGTGCCACAGCCCAACCTCCCACACTTCCACCACAGATGAAGCTTCATAATGCTGACTCCCCTACTGCTGCTACCTCCGCAGTCATCTAAGGCCCCGGAGGAAGCAGCAGGGCCTACTGGAACTGCGTCACAATCGCTCGCCATTCATTCCTATTTCTAGCACGCTCTCTTGCCTCTCTCACATCTATCCTCCTATCACCCAGAGCTTTCTTCACACCATCCATCCACCCAAACCTCGGCCTTCCTCTTGTACTTCTCCCATCAACTCTTGCATTCATCACCGGATAGCAGACAACCATTTTCCATTCTCTCAACATGGCCAAACCACCTCAACACATTCATATCCACTCTAGCCGCTAACTCATTTCTTACACCCGTTCTCTCCCTCACCACTTCGTTCCTAACCCTATCTACTCGAGATACACCAGCCATACTCCTCAGACACTTCATCTCAAACACATTCAATTTCTGTCTCTCCATCACTTTCATTCCCCACGACTCCGATCCATACATCACAGTTGGTACAATCACTTTCTCATATAGAACTCTCTTTACATTCATGCCCAACCCTCTATTTTTTACTACTCCCTTAACTGCCCCCAAAACTTTGCAACCTTCATTCACTCTCTGACGTACATCTGCTTCCACTCTACCATTTGCTGCAACAATAGACCCCAAGTACTTAAACTGATCCACCTCCTCAAGTAACTCTCCATTCAACATGACATTCAACCTTGCACCACCTTCCCTTCTCGTACATCTCATAACCTTACTCTTACCCACATTAACTCTCAACTTCCTTCTCTCACACACCCTTCCAAATTCTGTCACTAGTCGGTCAAGCTTCTCTTCTGTGTCTGCTACCAGTACAGTATCATCCGCAAACAACAACTGATTTACCTCCCATTCATGGTCATTCTCGCCTACCAGTTTTAATCCTCGTCCAAGCACTCAAGCATTCACCTCTCTCACCACTCCATCAACATACAAGTCAAACAACCACGGCGACATCACACATCCCTGTCTCAGCCCCACTCTCACCGGAAACCAATCACTCACTTCATTTCCTATTCTAACACATGCTTTACTACCTTTGTATAAACTTTTCACTGCTTGCAACAACCTTCCACCAACTCCATATAACCTCATCACATCCCACATTGCTTCCCTATCAACTCTATCATATGCTTTCTCCAGATCCATAAACGCAACATACACCTCCTTACCTTTTGCTAAACATTTCTCGCATATCTGCCTAACTGTAAAAATCTGATTCATACAACCCCTACCTCTTCTAAAACCACCCTGTACTTCCAAGATTGCATTCTCTGTTTTATCCTTAATCCTATTAATCAGTACTCTACCATACACTTTTCCAACTACACTCAACAAACTAATACCTCTTGAATTACAACACTCATGCACATCTCCCTTACCCTTATATAGTGGTACAATACATGCACAAACCCAATCTACTGGTACCATTGACAACACAAAACACATATTAAACAATCTCACCAACCATTCAAGTACAGTCACACCCCCTTCCTTCAACATCTCAGCTTTCACACCGTCCATACCAGATGCTTTTCCTACTCTCGTTTCATCTAGTGCTCTCCTCACTTCCTCTATTGTTATCTCTCTCTCATTCTCATCTCCCATCACTGGCACCTCAACACCTGGAACAGCAATTATATTTGCCTCCCTATTATCCTCAACATTCAGCAAACTTTCAAAATATTCCGCCCACCTTTTCCTTGCCTCCTCTCCTTTTAACAACCTTCCATTTCCATCTTTCACTGTCTCTTCAATTCTTGCGCCAGCCTTCCTTACTCTCTTCACTTCTTCTTATTCTCTTCATATGACTGACCCAATCCCTGACCCCACCTCAGGTCAGCTGCCCTCTTTGCCTCACGTACCTTGCGCTTTACTTCCACCTTTTTCTCTCTATATTTTTCATACTTCTCCATACTATTACTCTGCAGCCATTCTTCAAAAGCCCTCTTTTTCTCTTCCACTTTCACCTTCACTCCTTCATTCCACCATTCACTGCCCTTCCTCATGCTGCCTCCAACAACCTTCTTGCAACATACATCACTTGCAATCCCAACAAAATTTTCTTTTACTAACTTCCATTCCTCCTCTAAATTACCAGTTTCTTTTACTCTCACCTCATCATATGCCATTTTCAACCTTTCCTGATATTTACTTTTTACCCCCGGTTTTATTAGCTCTTCAATCCTCACTACCTCCCTTTTACATCCACCTACTCTATTCCCCCACTCTTTTGCTACAACTAATTTTCCTTCCACCAAAAAATGATCAGACATACCGTTAGCCATACCCCTAAACACGTGCACGTCTTTCAATCTTCCAAACATTCTTTTAGTCACCAACACATAATCCATTAATGCCCTTTCTACTACTCTTCCATTTGCCACTCTTACCCATGTATACTTATTCTTATCTTTCTTTTTAAA
This sequence comes from Palaemon carinicauda, assembly GCF_036898095.1. NCBI lineage: Eukaryota > Metazoa > Arthropoda > Malacostraca > Decapoda > Palaemonidae > Palaemon > Palaemon carinicauda. Next base: position 20,539,002 of record NC_090761.1, read on the forward strand.
GAAGCTAGCACCTATTACCATCTCTTGTTCAACACACATGTCTACCAGTCTCTCACCACTCTCATTTTCACCTGGTACGCCATACTTACCAATGACACCTTCTACCTCTCCAGCGCCCACTCTAGCATTTAAGTCACCCATAACAACTACATAATTCCTTCTACCCAGTCCTTCTACACACCTAGTTAAATCATTCCAGAACTCATTCCGATCTTCTTCACTTTTCTCACTACCTGGCCCATACGCACTGACAAACGCCCAACATTCCCTACCCAACCTAACCCTTACCCACATTAACCTAGATGATATATCCTTCCATTCCACTACTTTACCTGTCATCCATTCACTCAGCAATAACGCCACACCCTCTCTCGCTCTTCCCCTTTCAATCCCAGACACTCTACCAGACATTTCACCAAACATCACTTCACCCTTTCCTTTCATCTTTGTCTCACACAAGGCCAATACATCCATCCTTCTACTTCTAAACATACTTCCAATCTCACATCTTTTACTCTCTATCGTACTACATCCACGCACATTTAAACACCCCAAAACTAGAGTGCGGGGAGCAGTCACTCTCCCCCCAGCTCCATCTCCTTGTCGATATCTCGCAGGAATTTTTTACAGGAGAGGGGGTTCCCAGCCCCCTCGTCCCGTCCCTTTTAGTCGCCTCTTACGACACGCAGGGATAACGTTGGCGCTATTCTAATTTTTATATGCCCCCGCGGCCACAGGGGGCAGTTATAAAATCCTGCGACCAATTAAGACGATTTCATTTGCAGTTCCACTGATAGAAGATTGTCAATTCTACTAACATGATTTCATTCAAATATGTTCTGATGAAATACTAAAAGCATTAAATTTTCGTTGACAGGTGGACTAACAACATTTCGATTGTTAAACTGATTATTCGTTGACAGCACACTAAAAAGAAATAATGCAACAATTAACATAAAGAGTATGATGGAAGGTGCATTGACAAAGTCACGTGACTATTAACGTGATTTAATTGACAAGTGCATTAGTAAAATACTGAGACCATCAACAAGAGTCAGTTGACAGTCGCACTAAAAACCACTATAGCAATAACATGATTTTGTTGACAGGTCCACAAAAAAGTAAAACTATTTATATAACTTCGCTGATTAAAACACTGATAAAATAATTAGATTATAACATGATTCCCTTGACATGTGAACTCGTGAAATACTATACAAGCCAAATTTCACTGACAGGTGCACTGATAATGTGATTTCGTTGACAGATGCATTAATATAATAATGTGACGATTAACATATCGTTGACAGGTACACTGATAAAATAATGAAACATTTAACATGTTTTCCTTAACTGGTGCACAAATGCAAGAATTAATATGATTTCCTTAATAGGTGTATCGGTAAAATACTGCGACAGTCAAAATTATTTTGTTGTTAGGTGCCCTGATAAAGCAATGTGCCAATTAACACTGATAAAATACTGACTATTAACATGATTTCGACGAGACTGATAAGTAGTATTCACATTTTCATTTGTTTCGAAAACTGCAAAATTTCATTCACCTTAGACATGTAATTCATTAGATGGCTGTCATAGATGTAAGAAAAAGACTCAAACGATAAACTCCCCAAAAATATTTTCCAAAAGATCTCTGATTTCTTTTCGAGATCTATGATGACTCTTTCCTCTTAACTTTATCGTACTCCAAAAACATTTGCTTGGGATACGTTTTGAGTATTTTTTTCAATTTTTCTTTTTAATTATCTTTTTGTCGTATATATTTTCTTATATGTTTCAACATTCTTTACCTCCTCTAACGAAGTTGTAGAGGAGGTTGTTTTCGCCCCTGTTTGTCCGATTGTTTGTGTGAACAACTTCCTAACCACAATTTTACTCACAGAATAGTGAACCTTTCAGGGATTAATTGATATGTTTAGATATGGAAGTGATCCAAATTTGAAAGCCATAGGTCAAAGGCCAAAGTAGAGCAAAAGGCCGAGAAATAAGCTGCCGTGGCGAAGGTCACAATTTAACTCATAGAGTCGTGAAACTTTCAGGAATGCATTGTTATGTTAACTGTGGAAGTAATATAAATAAGGCTGCTTAGGCCTGATTTACGAACCATGATGTAATACCATCCCCTTACTACAGTAACATGACGAAATAACTATTATTATCATCTATATACTAATACGATAGCGTGTGCGTTATTTATTGTGTCACGCTTTAAAGAAAACAGAAATAATTTCATGGTATACTCGTGTGTCACGCTTTAAAGAAAACAGAAATAATTTCATGGTATACTCTTACAAATTCATATTAGACTTTGATTACTTAACCAAAGCACATCCTATATAGTTTTCTCAATTTTGTCTTTTGCACCTGACTCTCTTTTTTAAATATTATACAAAAAATTGAGTTCTATCAATTTCCATAACCTCGATTATAAAATCAATCTCGGGCCTTTTCGTTTAACGACTAATCCGTTCTTACTGTAAAAGATTTCTCATAATTCTGATCCTCCTTTGCTTCAAATCTTCCTAGACATTACTCAATTTCCCGTCCGCCTATCATATTCAATGAAAATTAATAAAGCTCAAGGACAGACTTTCGATAAGGTTGGGATGTAGCCTACCAACCACAAACTTGCTTTACTCATGGACTTTATGTAGCCTTCTCAAGAGCAAGGTCTATGAACAGTGTAAGAGTGAAAATTTGTCCTCAGAAAAATTCTACTCATGGCCAGAGAAGAGGAACTACCTTCACTAGAAATATTGTATATAAAGAAGTTTTGTAAATCGTTTCAAGTATTGCTCATTTTTTTCAAGTAAATATACAAGTCAAATCTTATCACATTTTATTCAAACATGTATAGGCTAGGAACAAGATAATTAGTATTGAAAATACAATTTCGTGTAATTTACACAGGTTCCTCTAGTTGTTATTATTATTATTACTATTATTATCATTATTACTTGCTAAGCTACAACCCTAATTGGAAAAGCAAGATGCTATAACCACAAGGGCGCCAACAGGGAAAATAGCCTAGTGAGGAAAATAAATGAGGAAATAAATAAAATATCTTAAGAACAGTAACAACATTAAAATAAATCTTTCATATATAGGCTAAACTATAAAAACATTTAAAAAACCGGGGAAAAGAAATAAGACAGAATAGTGTGCCCGAGTGTACCCTCAAGCAACAGAACTTTACCCCAAGGCAGTGGAAGACCATGGTACAGAGGCTATGGCACTACCCAAGACTAAAGAACAATGGTTTCTCCTAGAAGAGTTGCTTATCATAGATAAAGAGTCTCTTCTACCTATATCAAGAGGAAAGTAGTCACTGAACAATTACAGTACGGTAGTTAACCCCCTGAGCAAAGAAAAATTGTTTGGTAATCTGTTTTGTCAGGTGTATGGGGACAGAGGAGAATATATAAATAATAAGCCAGACTATTCGGTGTATGTATGCAAAAAAAAATTGAGCTGTAACTAGAGAGAGGGATCCAATGTAGTTGTGCCTGGCTAGTCATAGGATCCAATAACTCTCTCTAGAAAAAAAAAATACATTCATGAGTCTTAAAATATCTTATCAACTGAAACGTGCCAATGGGAAATAATCACAAACAATAGCTGATTGTATTCCACAATTTAAAAGCTTGCGTGATTGTTCCTTGAAAGGGCGCTATCAATCTCCACTCCACTGACCCGTTTGAAAACAGATCGATATTTCATTAGTAAATCGAGTACGGGATATCAATCATCAAGATTTAATCTTAATAATTCAAAGGATGAACGAAAATATGCAGGCACGAAAAATGGAAAGTAAAACGGGGAAAATAGAAGAGGAGCAATCGAGCAGTGAAACAGGAGTAAAAAATTATACCTGAAGGAAATTAAAAGGAAGCAGAAATGCTACACGAGTTGCAAGAATGTCTCCTTTGATTCTCAAACAAAACCTAATACAAAATCTTGTTCCGTACGCACATCCAGGACAAACTAAAATGGCCACCCACTCACTGACTAACGAATTCGATTTTTAAACAATCTAGTAACTACATCTATAGTTTAACCCTACTCCCCAAAAAGTAATTTCACAACATTTTCATTATATCAAGACGGTAGATCTTCATCTTGCTTAAAATTCTATCATAATATAAGTTTTTATTGTGGCAGAAATGAGTCCAAATAGCTTTTAAAAAACTTGCTTCAGTTACTTGCGGTGTCACGTAAGATAAACAGATGGGAAAGAAAAGGGAAATTGAAAATACTGAAAATAGATCTGTGACAAATTAGGCCCACCAGCATCAGAATAAATGTAAAGAGTGAAGACGCAATAGAAGCGGGTGAAGGGAAACTTAACATTCTAAATAAACATCCGCTCGATATGCAGGTGTTAGGGTTGTCGTGGCCTGTTGGTAAAGTCCTTGCCTGGTGATCGACAGACTGCGGCTCCAGTCCTGCTCAAGCCCGTTAGTTCCTTTGAATGCTGCAACCTTACCATCCTTGTGAGCTAAGAATGGGAGACTTGGGGAGCCTATAAGTCTATATCCTGAGTCATTAGCAGTCATTGCCTGGCCATCCCTGGTCCTGGCTTGGGTGGAGTAGGTGCTGGGATCTGATCATATGCATATATGGTCAGTCTCTAGGGCATTGTTCTCCTTGCTAGGACAATGTCACTGTCCCTTGCCTCTGCCAATCATAAGCGGACTTTAACACCTTTAATAATAATTACCATTGTTTAAACGCGACAACTTAAAAGACATTTCAAAGAGAGTCATGCAACCTACTATGATAGCCATCCATATTATTTGATTATATAAAAATAAAACCGCTGATGAGTCTTACTAAAAATCAGCAGAGAATTATTTGCAAAAAAAAAAAAAAAAATTCTAAAGATAAAAGACTATCCGAAACTTCAATTGAAATTGCATAGATATTAGCTAGACACAAAAAGTATTTCACGAACCCTGATTGTAAAGATTTCCCTAACTCAAGCGGTATAAATATTTGGCAAATGGGAAAACAAACAATTTCTAGAAAATAAGAACAATTTTCACATGAAAGTATAACTGTAAAATTAATGAAAATAGCCAAGAAATATGAGCCCCGGGATCTGCACCTCTTGATACCTTACCTCACTCAGCATTGCATTGTCTGAATATAATCAGGATTTAACAGAACTAAATTATCCAATTCATATCTATATGATCTTATGACAAATAGGATGAAAAAATTTACATTCGACGAACAAATTGAAACACAGCCTTGCGTCTCAGGATTAAGTAGTATATAATGCATCTTTTTTTTTTTTGTGTACAAACCAGACTGTAACATTCTATACATATGTGTTAAATACACACCTAATGGTTGTAAGTGAAAGAGAAATCTGTGCACGTAGTAAGTTTGTAAGATTATATATCTTGTTTTGATTCTGTTCATATTGAGAATTTGCTTATTATCAGCACCAATAATAAAAACCTCAGGAAAAAGATTAAATATTTGAGGATGAAGAAAAATATTAAAGTAAATAAAATATACAAAACTAATATAAAGAAAATGGATAAGTTGATCAATAACAGCATATAACTTTTTGATTTAAAAAATACCAAGAAATCTGCATTTACGTTTCTCCATTTAATACTTGGTATCAACACGTGTTTCGAATCACTTTTTATGTGGTATTTTTTTTTTCTTCAGGACTACTTTGGTTAAACAATGGAATTACATTTATGTTGAAGTGTAATTCCAAATGTTATTCAAAACATGTGTCGATACCAAATATTATAAGAATAAACATAAATCCAGTTTTCCTGTTAACTTGAAAACCATCTGGAGTTCAGTTTGTCACGAGATTTGCTGTCTTAGAAATTTAGATGACAATAAGATATTTACCTATCTATAATACATAATAAATAACTAAATAAATATATATATACATGTGTATATATACTTATATATATATATGTATATATATGTATGTATGTATGTATGTATGTATGTGTGTGTATATATATATATATATATATATATATATATATATATATATATATGTATATATATATATATATATATAGAGAGAGAGAGAGAGAGAGAGAGAGAGAGAGAGAGAGAGAGAGAGAGAGAGAGAGAGAGAGAGAGAGAGAGAGAGAGCCTATATATACTTATATACTTTTATATATATATATATATATATATATATATATATATATATATGTATATGTGTATATATAAACTATATACATATATAAGAATATATATATGTATGTATATATATACACAATATATATCATATATATATATATATATATATATATATATATATATATATTATATATGTATATGTATATATATACAGTATAACAAATATGTATATATACTGTATGCATGCATATATATATATATATATTTATATATATATATATATATATATATATATATATATGTGTGTGTGTGTTTATATATATACATATATATATATATATATATATATATATATATATATATATATATATATATATATATATATATATATAAATGTCATTGTCTGCAAATGTCCAACATTCCCCTGTTCAGTGCACATAACCTAGAACGTTTTACTCCCCCTCAAAGAGAGATGCTCTCGCTCAATGTCATCATGATTTTCCAAGGCATTACCTCAACCGCTTCATAACTACATTCACTCAGACAATTTCCTCAACGACCCGAGTCCCCTTTTGCCACCACCGCGAGATTCAGTTACCTTTGAAAGGAGACATTACTAAATCACTTTCTTCACCAGTTCTACACTCAAGATCGAATGTTGGGAGATTTCAATTATTTTGGAAAATATATTGCTATGTGACGATCTAAACTTTTGCACTTTTTTTTCAAATCTGTGACAATTTTAGCTTTTTAAAAAATATTTGCTAGTTTATTTTCCTCTTCAGGACATAAGGATAGTGGAATTGAAGTATAGGGGGGGGGGGAGGTCAGGTTGGCATTTCAACGTAAGTAAATTCCTTATAACCGTTTGTTTTATCCTGATTAGTCTCTAACTACTTCCGACGGTTAGTGACGGACGTATAAGAAAACGGATTTTGAGCAAAGCGAAAAATCTATTTTTGGGTGATATGGCCATGTCGTCCTGATGGAAGGTTCCTTTAGGCAGCTTTCTAAGGGATATTTGGCTACAATGATACTCCCAGAGAATTAACCACAGGTTTCCAGAATTCTGACTCCTGGCGCGAGTATCCTTAATATAATGTTTAAGGATATCGCATAATATCAGGGAACGTATTTCTTGATACGACACATGGCAATCTTCACCTCACATAGATTTTATACTTTGAGGGGGAAGAGTGGCGAAATTGAAGGGGAGCCATTATCAAGGTTACCCGGTGGATTCCCTCCCAGTACTACTACGGCGTAACTATTCCTTGTTGCATTTAAGCATGGATAGCCGCAGATAGAGTAGTTTCGGGTGGGGACTTTCGTTACATAGTTGTATACTCCTTTTTTGAAAGAAGGGAGGGTCCATCAGGACGACAAGGCCATATCACCCAAAAATAGATTTTCGCTTTGCTCAAAAATAGTTTTTTGGGCACAGCCACGTCGTCCTGATGGAAGTTTACCAGAGAATTACTTGAAAGTACTATTTCTGTGGGTTTGTATAAGTGCCTTTACTTTGAATGAGTTCCTTATATGGTCTCCTTGACCTTTATATATGACATTTTAGTAGGTAGTAGGTTGGGCTGGGCACCAGCCACCTGTTAAGATACTACCGCTAGAGAGTTATGGGGTCTTTGACTGACCAGACGGTACTACATAGGACCCTTCTCTCTGGTTACGGTTCATTCCCTTTGACTACACAGACACCGAATAGTCTGGCCTATCCTTTACAGATTCTCTTCTGTCCTTATACACTTGACAACACTGTGATTACTAGACAATTCGTCTTCACCCAAGGGGTTAACTACTGCACTGTAATTGTTCAGTGGCTACTTTCCTCTTGGTAAGGTTAGAAGAGACTCTTTAGCTATGGTAAGCAGCTCTTCTAGTAGAAGGACACTCCAAAATCAAACCATTGTTCTCTATTCTTGGGTAGTGCCATAGCCTCTGTACCATGGTCTTACACTGCCTTGAGTTAGTGTTCTCTTGCTTGAGGGTACACTCGTGCACACTTTTTTATCTAGTTTCTCTCCCTCTTGTTCTGTTAAAAGTTTTTATAGTCTAACTAGGAAATATTTATTTTAATATTGTTACTATTCCTAAAATATTTTATTTTTCCTTATTTCCCTATTTCCTTTCCTCACTGGGCCATTTTCCCTGTTGGGGCCCCTGGGCTTATAGCATCCTGCTTTTCCAACTAGGGTCGAAGCTTAGCATTTAATAATAATAATAATAACAATAATACCGTCATTTGTCATATCCACTAAGCTTGGAACTATCTTAGGGCTTCCTGCCCCTGCAGGGAAAGTGTCGACTTCGACTATAAGGATTCAAAGTTTGTATCTCCATAGGGACGGACGGTAAATCTCAGAGATTACCCTTTTCATCCCTTGGAAATCTGTACTCTGATTTCAAGAAAGGCCCTTCTAGGGCTTATTCAAAACTCTAGTATACTTTATTCGTCTGTAACTGAGATAGCAGCAATAAGACCCAAATATGTTTACTATTTTACCTTGTAACTAGATTATCAATTGTAGTTACATTCAGGTATGAACCTGATCCTGCATTGAAAACACATCAGGGTCCATATTTTCTCCTGTCAGAATAATATGTAATTTCATCGAAATGATGCCACTCAATGGAGATGTGAAACCAAATCTGACTGACTTGTACAGATTTTGGAAATGCATAAACACCGCGACGCAATGTTCACTCGGCACTGGTGTTATCAGTCAGATATACACCTATATGGAACAGCGTGTTAATCATCGTTGTGATTGGCATTCGAGGGTAAACGTACCCAAGCACCCGATGCACTGGAAAGTCCCAAAGGAGTTCACTGTTCGTCGCAGGCTTAGACGACGGGTTTTTTAAAACTACCCGCTGCCACCACAACATGTCTTATTTTATGTACTTGCTTCGTATAGTGTTGGAAGAAGTTCCGTAAAGAAGGAATTTTCTTAAGATCCTGAACTGCGGGTGAGCTGTCAGGATCCGCTCTGCGAATCAGTAGGTGAGCATTGCTTTCAGCTATTTTAGGGATAGATTTTGATCCTGAGTTTTCACCTCGAAAGAGCTGTCCTTCCTTGAAGTCTGAAGTTCTACGAAGATAGACCTTAAGACACCCTAATGGGCATAGGGAGACATCTTCCTTCAGTGGGCAGATTCTCCAAGGACCCCACCATTTGGTAGGCAGCTTGTTTTTGGCGAGAAAAGTAGGATCGGGGAAAGGATTCAGTTCTCCCTCTTCTGTGAACTGAATATGGCCTACATCCATGATATGGCCAATATTTTACTAACTCTAGCCCCTGAGGCTATTGCGAACAGAAAATTGACTTTCTGTCTTAGTTCTATTAGAGTACTATCCTCATTGTTAGGTTCGAAGCATAGTGCAAGACTTTGACCAACGCACATGTAATGGGCTTTGGAGGGGCTGCCGGCTTGGGTCTAGTGCAAGCTTTGGTACCTTAAAAAAGGTTTCGTTTATGAGGTCTGTCTTAAAGGCGTATAGAAGAGGTCTAGTCAGGGCCGACTTACACGTGGTTATCGTAGTGGAAGTCGGGCCTCGTTCAAGTAGGTAAAAGAAGAAAGAGAGAGAAACCTGTTGAAATTTCTGTTGGTCCCCTTGTTTTCACGAGGGTTACCCCTTTCTTCCAAGACAATCCACATTTTCTCCTGGTTGGACTTGACTTGTACTCTACAATGAAGTTGGCCACATTCTTCGAGATCCCAAACTTTTGTTCGCTGCTAGGGCGAAAAAATCATGAGGTGCAGGTTGTTGGTTCTCGAGAATTAAATGTAACAGCCAACTTCTGCACCAGCTTGGATAAAACTGGGTACGGCAGAGGAAACAGCTACAGTTTCAATTCTAGAACTAGAGGATACCAATTGTTTTTGAGCCATTTGGGGGCCACTACAGGAGCTGTTCCTCTGCAGGATCCTAGCTTGTCGAGGACTTTTAGCAGGAGATTGGTTGGTGGAAACAGATAAATTCGATTCCATCTGTTCCAGTCGAGAGACATGACGTCTATCCCTCCTGCTTAAGGTTCTTGTAAGGGGCTACATAACGAGGTAGTTTCTTGTCGCTCATTGCGAAGAGGTCAATCTGCAGTTCCGGGACTTTTATCGGAAATAAAGGAGAATGAGTCTGCGTCTAGGAACCATTCAGTCTCTATCGGCTTTCGCCTGGATAAGAGCATCAGCCGTCACATCGCGGAACCCTTGAAGGTGAACTGCTTGATAAATGCCATTTTCTCTTCCTTGACAGGCAGAAGATGGCTAACATCACGTGGTTGATGTGAGGTGAACTCGAGCCTTGTCGATTAGACATATTACTATTACCTCATTGTTGAGAGCCAATCTGGTGTGGACTGTTTTGCGAGGGGATAGTCTCCTCAATGTCAGGAGAACTGTCATAGCCTCCAAGATGTTGGATGTGAAAATTTTTTGAACTGGAATGATCAATTTCTTGCCCTTCCCTTTCATGCGGATGGCCTCACCATTCTTTCAGGGAGGCGTCTGTGTGTATCGCCACTGATGTTTGTGATGGTTGCAAGAGAATTGTCTGTGCTAGGCTCTTATTCGTTGACCACGGCCTTAATGGCGTGCGCAATCGGGTTGGTGTCAACCTTGTTGATCTCTTAGAGCGTTTGATGCGTATCTTCTACAGACTCCTGGCGCATCTTTTGGCTGTGCTTCTAGCACCAGGTCTGTCACTACTGCAAACTGGAGAGAGCCCAGTACTCTTTCCTGTTGGCGTTTTGAAATCCTCGTGTTGCGTTAGTCTCTTGACAGATACTGCTATTTCTCTCCTCTTCTTTAATAGAATGGAGAGGTGGTGTAACTGCAAGTTCCCATGGATTCCTAACCATTGAAACTTGTGAGCTGGAGAAAGGCAAGACTTCTAGCGATTGATCTTGAGGCCCAGGTGTTCCAGGAACTGGATCACCTTTACGGGCGCTTGCAGACAAGTACCCTTGGATGCTGCCCGCACCCGCCAATCGTCCAGGTATGCTACTACCTGTACTCCTTTGGAGCGTAGGTGCTGGACGATCGTGTCCATTAGTTTTGTGAATACCTTTGGGGCTATGTTTAGTCCGAAGGGCATGGCTGTGAAGACAAATTTTGTCTTCTGTAGCCTGAATCCTAGGTAGGAGGAGAGGGGGTGACTGACTGGTAGGTGCCAATAAGCATCAGCCAGGTCAATTGAGACTGTATACGCCCCTTTTTGGTAGAAGGGTCCTTATGTGTTGCACTGTAAGCATCCAGAACTTATTGTTCTCAATGAACGTGTTGAGTGGAGACAAGTCTAGAATGACTCTGGGTTTGTCCTAGTCTCTCTTGGCAACACAAAACAGCCTTCCCTGGAATTTTGATGGACTTCGCTTTCCTCACTGCCTTCTTGTTCAAGAGTTCTGAGGAATATTCTTCCAATAAGGGGTGAAGTGTTGGAAGAATTTTGGAAAGGTGGATTTTTGTTCCATTTTCAACCAAGTCCATTCGTAATTTGGCTGTGGACCCAGGGATCGAAGGTCCAGCGATCCCGAAAGTGGAAAAGTCTGCCTCCTACCTGGAACCTCTCATTGTTTAGAGGTTCCTGAGGACATGTTTCCATGACCGCGTCCTCCTCCACCCTTGGGGGATTTCCGGAGGATCCTCTTTTAGGGCCCTTACCTTTGTAGGGCCGAAAGGTGGTCGAGTGTCTTTCAAAGCCTGGATTAAATACAGGCTACCAGCTGATGAGAGACCATCTGGAAGGTGGTTTACGGCTGGACTACCATTTGAGGCACCGTGGTCATGGTCACGGTCAGAAATTGTGCAGTTCTAATGATGATTTCCTCTTTGCGGACATGCCCCACTTTTGGAGCAGGTTCCCATTCTCTGTGGTGGCTTTGGTAATGACTTCTTGGACCACTTCCTGTGGGAAAGGTTCTACGCCCCAGATACATGATGAAATCAGTTTTCTGGGTTCGTGTTTCACCATTGTTGCGGCAAACACATGCTCTCTACCGGTCCTTTTTTGACCTGAGTAAAGCCTACAAATCCATCACAAGGGTGAGGCGTTATTAAAGGCCTGCACACATTTCTAGGCAGTTCTGATGAGGCAGGGAGGCGGCAAGACTATCTTTTGTCTCTTGTTCCCTTCTCAAAGGATAGTTTGGCCACTTTGGAAGGTTCTCATTAAACTGCAGGCCTATCTCCGGATCCAACTTCGAGACGGAGAAGGTGAGATATACCTCTTTCCCCTTCTCCTCGCAGGTGGGCATAGCTAGAGATAATGGTTTGCATTTCTCTAGGATTGTGCAGGTTTTGCCCTCTTCAACTGCTCTCATGACACAGTCTAGGGCTTTCCCCGAAAGGGGAAGGCTCAGGAGGAAGGAGCAATGAAGGTTGGATGCTTCTTACTCAATGCTGAGACTTTGGAGTTAGTATATCCGGCCCCTTTCTGGGTCTTAGTAAGGATGGCTTATGCCTTGTCATGTTCGAGCACAATGACTTCCTTCCGTATATTCTCCTCGTGGGACGTAAGTTCATCTCGTGGTCTCACGTAGCAATCTGGGTACGCTGAAAGCTGGGCCAGAATTGAAGCTCTTCAAGGGGATTGAACCCCAACATCTAGGAGATATAAAGCTTCCCATTCAACATGGGCATGTGTTCTGTCTACCTCCAGGGGTTGGTTCGGAGCAGCGAGGGAGGTCAAATATTTTAAGGGGCTTAGCGGAGCCCCTGGAAGCGCCAGGGCGTTTCCTTCCCTGTACCTCTCTCTTCATCTCTTTGAGATCATGCTTATTCTCCTCTCGTTCCTTCCGGAACAGTGTCAGCATCTGCTGGATCGACTCTAGGAGCGTTTCGCTCCTGCCGACCTGTTTAGCCAGTTGGGGAGTTGGGGCTGAAGAGGTTGACGGTATAAGTGGATATGCCGGCACAGTGAGCAGAGGGACCTCAGTCACCGTCGAAATGGATCCTTCTTCCTCCATGGGTGGTTGAACCACTCCTTATTCAGGGCGTTCTTGCAGTAGGTCCTGTCCGGTGTCAATGGACACCTCTGACATCCGATCCTGGTGGATGTCCAAGCTTTGCACAGTCTGTTGATATCAGTGTCCACTGTCCGTTGGATAAAGGGAGGCTGGACCTGTGCCTGAGGCCCAAACGTATTTGATTGAGCCTTATGGAACAGTAGGCACTTCCAAGATTTGTTAGGTAGGTAAAGTCCAGGAGGGTTCTTCTGGAAGCCTCATCCTCACCTTTGGTGGGATTCCCTTGATGTATCCCTTGACTCCGTAGTGTCAGGGATATCTTTTACAAAAGCGTCGATCAGCAAGATCAAGCGATTGGAGCGACCCTTCGGGTCCCAGAACTTCAGGGATCCAGATACGATGCAGCAGTGGCATAATACCAGTACATTGTATGCCCACAAAAGTCCTTACTCTTGTGGTTACAGAACACAATTGTACACTTCGCCATTGGCTCCTCCTGTAAGGGAGAAAAGGGTGAATGAGTACTAGGTTGTTTACATCATTGATATAATATATTCTTAAGATACGGGTCCCAGTACCTCAGGGATCCGGATATGATGCAGCAGGGGGCATGAGACCTGCACATCTTGTGGTCACAAAGTCCCTACTTTTGTGGTTGCAGAACAGGACTGCACAATTCACCTTAGCCTCCTACTGTAAGGAAAGAAACAGTGAAATTATTAAAGGGTAATTTATCTCACTGATAAAATTACACATGCATAAAATAGTATACTTTACTATTATTTATCATAGCTTAGGATAGTAAGCTAGAAAAGAAGTAGGAAAGACGCATATCTGTGTTTCTCCTCCAGGCAATTGCTGTGACCTCCTACAATATTAATATTTTTAGTTCCCTTATTAGGGAAAATACAGAGTGGAATAACTCTCGTACGTAGAGCCGAAGTCAGAGGATACTAACACTAACTCCACCACTTGTAAATATTAATACTGACAGGTAATCATTGGTGTTCCGATGAGCTAGGATTCATCAGAATGTTGAAGGAATAATTCACCTCAACATTTTTTAAACGGTCTCAACAATGGACTGTGAAAGGATACACAGAGTATGTTGGAAATTTCATACTACTGTATCATTATATACTGTAGTTTTCTAACTGCTATATTGTTATACTGCAGGAATACTGGCTACTGTATTGTCTTATACTGTAGTTTTGCCGGTATGCTACCGGGTTAGGCTAGTACCTGGCGGCACTAGCTGACAGAGAGAGAAAGAATGGAAAGAGAGACTACCGTATTTTTATAGTTTAATACAATAATTAGGGGTGTAGGGACTACTGTCTCTACTGCCTTCTTTCCAGAATGAGGATTCAAATGGAAGGGGAGGAATACTTTGATTCTAGCTTCCATCCAGCCACAATTTCTGTTGCCGGCTGTACTGCTGGTTACAGGGTTTGTGGATGGTAGTCCAAGAGAGGACTGAAGAATACTCAAAAGTATAATGGGTTTCCCACCGGCAGCTGTCAGGGCCAGCTCAACCTTTCCCAGAGCTTAGCTTCCATTAGGGAGATGATCCAAGTGGCAACCAAACCGCCTTTGTAGGTCGAAGCGGCAACCAAACCGCCTTTGTAGGTCGAAGCGACAACCAAACCGCCTTTGTAGGAGCCCGGCCGGTAACCCAGTCAGCTCGGCAAGCGGGGTGATTGTAGAATACCGGCCACGATATCGTGACTAAAGGACAGAAGGGGAAGAGAAAGGGTCTTATATTTTACAGAGAAAGATGGCGGCAGGTATGCCTCCTACTTTCGGCTGTAAATCAAGGAAGCATAGTTTCCTATACCGGCGCCGTCTTGGGCGGCTGAGGAACAACGATTCCCTAGCCTGAGACATTGCCGGATATAAGACATGTCTTCTAGTCCACAAGGGAGAAAGGTGGCAGCAATTATACAACCCACTTTCGGTTTTGGACTAGGGAAGCCGAGCTTCCTATGCCGACAACGATGTAACTGGCAGGGCTCATTCCCCTATCGGTAGCGTTGTCGGCAACAAGACAGAATACCCTGAGTTACTGTCGTATTTCAAAGCCGGGATACTCGCTGGCAAAGAAGATCAACAGAAAACGCTATCCAAGTCATGACGGAAGATAGGGTTGTCACCTGGGCTGGCGGCACTCAGGGGGGAAGGAAGGGTTTATTCTCATTTCTCTAAAAGAGAAGCGTATCCAATTATACTAGTAATTTTAGGAGATATCTATATCTCCGACCGAATTAATAAAAACGACACAAGAGGTTAAACGGGGGATAACGTTACTAAAGTATACTAAAACGAGTTAGGCTAGCCTAACCCGAGTCGGGATCTCGGGTACGCTAGTACTACCGAGGCCCTATCGTATACGATAGAAATGTTTATTCAGAAGAGGAAATATTACATGTGTAAAGCTTATCTTCACTAGTATAATTTTGCCTAACTAGCTAGAACTTCTTCATAGCTAATTACTGGGAACATCGTACTACTAACTAAATAAAGCATTTATGGTGTATGAAGGCGGTCTTAAAATGGCCGATTCCGGGGATGGCAGTGCTCTCCTTAACACCTAAATTATGTTAATTTAACTGTGAGAAGGGAGCCAAAAATTATCCACAGGAAAGATTAAATATTCAACTTTCCAGAGGATGAAGATGCTGGAGATTGCATGATAATATTTCTTGAAAACAGTAACAACACCGAGAGCAACATGGGAGAACACCGTGCTTAAATGGCCACATTAAAAGGAATAGTTACGCCGCCGTAGTAGTACTGGGAGGGGATCCACCAGGTAACCTTGATAATGGCTCCCCTTCAATTTTGCCACTCTTCCCCCTCAAAGCATAAATTCTATGCGGGGTGAAGATTGCCATGTGTCGTATCAAGAAATACGTCCCATGATATTATGCGATATCCTTAAAAATTATATTAAGGATACTCGCGCCAGGAGTTAGAATTCTGGGAACCTGTGGTTAAATCTCTGGGAGTATCACTGTAGCCAGATATCCCTTAGAAAGCTGCCTAAAGGAACCTTCCATCAGGACGACATGGCCGAGCCCAAATATACAGTATTCATTATTTACCCTCTAACAACGTGTTACTTAACAACTCATTTATAACCATCTCATTTTGTAACATTATTTAAGAAAACAAATATTTTTTTTCCGTCGATCATATTTCTCCTTTCAGTATGCTACTAACTCGACCTTTTCCTTTACTTTCATAAAAAAAATATTTCACAAAGAAAAAACTGTTCATGGGACAAATTTTTCGTTAACTCTTCTGTTGATATGATTATTCTGTTTGTGATTATCTGAAGTATTCAATCTAAACTTTCCAAAAGATTATCTGGAAAAAATTATGTGCACTTATCAGTAAATATGAATGCATTTAGTACCTATGCATAAATACATACCTATTGAATATTTTGATTCAAATATTCATACACACATATATCTCGAAGATCGAATGCCCTATGAATAAAAAATATGGTAATCAAACAAAGTTTTTTACATACACGAACCCAGATTGTCAAGATTTTCCCAACTCGAGCAGTATAAAAATTTCACAAATGTGAAAACAAACAATTTTCAGAATAGGAAAAATTTTCACATGAAAGTATAGCTGTAAAATTGATGAAAATAGCCAAGAAATATGAGCCCAGGGATCTGCACGAAAATAGCCAAGAAATATGAGCCCCGGGGTCTGCACCTCTTGACACCTTACCTTGCTCAGCATTGCATTGGGCGAATATAATCGAAGGTCGAATGCCCTATGAATCAAACAAAGTTTTATACATACATGCATACATATATACATACTGTACTCACACACATGCATATATTATATATATATATACACACACACACACACACACACACATATATATATATATATATATATATATATATACATATATATATATATATATATATATATATATATATATATATATATATAATGTGTGTTGTAAGAATCAACATTAATGGTGAATACCTTAACAACTTGAGATTTGCAGAAGCCGTAGTTCTGTTTAATGAATCATGAGAGGAATTATCAAAGATGATAGAAAATTTAAATAGAGAAAGCTGAAATGTAGGATTGAAAATGAATATGAGTAAAATTAAAATAATTTTCAAAGAAAATGCAGACAAAAAAAAAATAAGGGTTACAAATGAACCTCTTGATTATACATACTTAGGACAGGCAGTAATTTTTTCACCAGGACATGAGACCGAAATTAAAAGAAGGATAAGCATGGGATGGAAAGCTTTGGGTACACAAAAAGAGATTATGAAAAGTAAAATGCCACCTTCTCTAAAATGTAAAATTTCACTTTCTCTAAAAAGAAAACAATTTAGTCATATGGTCCTACCAGTATCAACTTATGCATAATAAAACTTAGAGCTATACTAAAGCCTTAGAACATAAGGTAGTTAGAGCTGTGGAAAGAATAATGATGGGAACAACACCAAGAGATAGAAAAAGAACAACATCGCCACGAGAGCAATCTAAAGTAGAGAATATCCTAACAACATGTAAAAGACAAAAATGGACATTGGCTGGATATATGAGAATGACAGATAATAGATAGACATTAAGAATAACAGAATGGGTCCCTAGAAATTACAAACGAAGCAGGGGAAGGAATAGAAGAGGATGGATTAACAAGGTAAGAAAATTTACATGTATAGACTGGCATCGAAAGACCATAAACAGATGCTAGTGTAAAGACATAACTGGGGCCTTTGCCCTGCAATGGACTAGCTACAGATGATGAAGATGATGATGATGATAGTTTACTTATTTATCTATTCATATATATATATATATATATATATATATATATATATATATGTCCCCTCTGATGATCAGGCACTTTGCTGCAGTAGAGGGGCTTGAGTGTCTCAATGGTGGGCTGGGCAATAGCGGCGGGGTATTTTATCCACCCTGGCAGGCTCAACCATACCGCTAAGGCCAGTTCTGAGAGACCAGACCAAGATTGGACCCCTATTAGCCTTCTCCTCTATTTCAGTTGGGCAAAGGCTAGGAGAAGGGAAACTCCAAAATCAAACCAAACAAGAACCCAACGGCGGAGCTTCCCAGCGCCGGCGGAAGAGGGCAATGCCTGTCGGGCAGGCAACAAGGCGGGCCTTGACATAACAAGAACCCGGCAGCCCGATGCAACCAACATCGGAGAAGCCGCCTGTCTCATATGTCTTGAGTCGCGGTGAAAACGATGTGGGCCAAGTGTGTGTGCGTGGCCGTTGCAAAGCCACGACCACCCAAAACAATATACCCAGCTACTGGCATTCTGTCGTTTCCTCCACCCTTCTTCATCTCTTTCTCACCATCATCATCATCACCATCACCACCACCTTCATCTCTTTCTCACCATCATCATCATCATCATCACCACCACCAAGTCCTGAGGCGACAGCACCGTGGGTGAAGGGAGCAGGCCTGGATAGCTGGAAGCCCTTAGCCCACGACTGCACTCAGGCGGCGAGTCTAAGATTCAGTCGCTCTCTGATGACGGTGCCGTGACACCAGAGTTCGGCAGCTGGACCCGTGACTGGGCTGGCCTATTGAGGACACCGCAGCCCACCCCACATGGGGAGGCCCCTAGAAAAGGTGGGGTAAACATCGGACACGGCAAACCCGTCTGGTCAGCTCACCGCGGCTGGCGGACATCCCACTAATGCGGTCGAAACAACAAGAAAAAAATATTAACCTTAGGTGCGTGGAACATCCGCACCCTCCAAGACGTGACAAACACCAACCGCCCGGAACGACGTACAGCCCTCATCTGCAAGGAGCTAGCCCGCTTCAATGTTGATGTGGCAGCTCTTAGCGAGACCAGACTACCCGAAGAGGGCAACATCAGGGAAGCTGGAACAGGATACACCATCTTCTGGAAAGGCAAGGCCCTAGAGGAGCCTCGCATCCACGGTTTCGGCTTCGCCATCCGTTCCCAGCTGGTGCAGCAGCACAACCTCGCTCCCAAGGCCATCAGTGAGCGCCTGATGACTGTCCGCATCCCCATCACGCAGGACAGACACCTCACCCTAATCTTTGTCTACGCCCTGACTATGACCTCAACCGATGATGACAAAGCTGCCTTCTACACCCAGCTCGACCGCACTATCCAGGCAGCGCCCGCCAACGACAAGCTCGTTGTGCTTGGCGACTTTAATGCCCGAGTAGGCAAGGACCATCGCCTGTGGGAGGGAATCATCGGCCGCCATAGCATTGGAAATTGCAACGCCAATGGCCAACTCCTACTGGTTCTGTGTGCAGAACACCAACTTGTGGTAACCAACACCATCTTCCAGTTACCAAAGCGACAAAAGACCACATGGAGACACCCACGGTCTAAACATTGGCACACCCTGGACTACGTCCTGACCAGAGCCAGAGACCGAGGAGACGTCCGCATCACCCGATCCATGCCCAGAGCGGACGACTGCTGGACGGACCACAGACTCCTCATCTCCCGACTCTCCGTGACGACCCTACGACCACCCAGAAGGGCACCTGACAGCGTACCACACCAACGCTTTGATTGTAACAAGCTACGCAACCCACAGGTGGCACAGAACTACAAGGAGGCCTGCGAATGTCACGTCGCAGACCCCGCAGACCCCGTGGGTCAGGCCACTGTTGAGCACCACTGAACCACCCTCAGAAATGCCATGGCCCGTGCCGCGGAGGAAACACTAGGTTACACCACCAAGAAACGGCAGGATTGGTTCGATGAGAATGATGCTACCATCTCTCTTCTCATTGAAACCAAACGACAAGCACGACTGACTTTAGAAAACCAACCAACAGCAGCTAACAAATGTGCTCACAAGGTGGCTGAAGCTGATTGCCAAAGAGGGATCCGTGAAGCCCAGAACACCTGGTGGCAAAGAAAAGCTGCAGAAATACAGTTTCGCTGACCAACGTGACCTGCGCAGCTTCTAAGCAGCAAGAAAGGAAATATTTGGTCCCACACGGTCATCAGTGGGCGGCCTGAAGGATGCGGATGGGGCCACGACCATCACCGATAGCGAGAGCATCCTGGCCAGGTGGAGGTCTCACTATGAGAACCTCCTCAATGACCAAGCAGACACCCCAGATGATCTCCTGCGAATGACCCCGCAGCATCCCGTCCGTCACTGGATGGCACTACCACCCTCCATCCAGGACTTCAACAAGGCCCTGCAGCGCATGAAGCCCGGCAAAGCCCCAGGGCCAGATAACATCCCCTTGGAGCTCCTCACTCACGGTGGCCCCGGATTGAGGAACCGTTTGATGCTCCTTATACTGAAAATATGGGAGACCAAGACCTTCCCCAGTGACTTCCGCGATGCAAACATCATTACCATCTTCAAGAAGGGAGACAGGGAGAACTGTAACAACTACCGGGGAATATCACTACTAAGCATCGCGAGTAAGATTTTCGCTCGGATTCTCCTTGACCGCCTCCTTATTCTCGCAGAAGACGTCCTGCCAGAGTCCCAGTGCGGCTTTCGACCTTCCCGCGGGACCATAGACATGATCTTCTGCGCGCGACAACTACAAGAGAAGAGCCTCGAACAACAACAGCCCATAATATTCATCTTCTGGGATTTGAAAAAGGCCTTCGACAAAGTACCTCGACCTGCCATGTGGGCTGTCCTCAAAGGATATGGCTGCCCACCCAATTTTGTCAAGCTGGTGCGTGCCCTCCATGACGGAATGGTTGGGAGAGTCTGCCACCAGAACTCTCTTTCAGGCCCATTCTCCATCAACGGCGGCCTGAAGCAGGGCTGTGTTCTGGCCCCAACGTGTTTCTCGCTATACACCGCAGCAATGCTCAACGAGATTCCCCCAGACATACCCTCAGTCGACCTACGTTTCCGCATGGATGGAAGCGTTTTCAACCTCGCTAGACTCCGCGCCAGAACCAAGACCACCTTGTGCGCTGTGCGAGAACTGCAGTATGCTGACGACAATGCCACCCCAGGTCAGACGGCAGAGGACTTGCAGTCGTTAGCTGATGCATACAACTCTGCCTACGAACGTTTTGGGATGGAAGTCAACATAGACAAAACCAAGACCCTCGTCCAACATCCACCAGGACTGATACTCCTAAACCTCAATACCACAGTGAATGACCAACCGTTAGAACAGGTGGACCAGTTCTCCTACCTAGGAAGCATCCTAACATCAGCTCCCACAAGCAAAAAGGACGTGGAGAACAGGCTCAGGGCAGCCCACTCCGCCTTTGGCCGACTCAACTGCCGCGTATTTAACAACCACGCACTGACAATGACCACCAAAATAATGGTGTTCAGGGCAGTAGTCCTCTCCACGCTCCTGTATGCATGTGAAACATGGACGCTATATAGAAGCGATATCAAAAACCTAGAACGCTTCCAACAAATGAAACTGAGGCAGATCTTGAAAATCCCCTGGGAGAGCCACACCACCAACATTGAAGTCTTAGAACGTGCCTCGCTGACCAGCGTGGAGGCCACCATCATCCACCACCGCCTCCGCTGGACAGGACACGTGCATAGGATGGATCCATCTAGGCTCCCAAAGAAGATATTCTACGGAGAACTGACCCAGGGCACCAGACCACGAGGAGCCCCGAAAATGCGCTATAAAGATCAACTAAAGCGCACCCTGGCTCTAACTGACATCGATCCTTCCTCATGGGAAGAAACAGCCAGGGACAGGAAAACCTGGAGGAGTACAGTACACCATGGCACCGCGGACTTCGAGGAGAAGAGGAGACAAAATGAGGAGGCTAGGAGGAGAAGAAGGAGAGAGCGATTAGAACAGCCCCGCCCGCCACCTACCCTCCCCTGTGAACACTGTCCGTGACTCTTCCACCACAGACTAGGACTTAACAGCCCCATCAGACATAAGCACCCACCCCAAAGATAGGAGGCTGATGGCTAACGACAAAACCCAATACTCGGACACGAGCGGGCGCCGACGACGATATATGTACTGTATATATATATGGAGAGAGAGAGAGAGAGAGAGAGAGAGAGAGAGAGAGAGAGAGAGAGAGAGAGAGAGTGTGTGTGTGTGTGTGTGTGTGTGTGTGTGTGTGTGTGTGTGTGTGTGTGTGTGTGTGTGTGTGTACATACAGTACCTTGAAGATCAAATATCCCAGAACTCAAACAACTTGGTGGTTGAACATAATTTTCTAACATTTCTTGTCACAAAGATCGAAAAAATATTCTGACTTTGAACAACTTGAAAGACTTATAGGTTGAGAAGTTTATCCAAGGCAAAATATAAAGGCAACCAGTGACTAAGATAGGCGTAGATCTCCCCCAGTTCCTCCCCACACAACACCGTTCCATTAACCTTTTGATTAATTTCCTTTATTTTAGGATTTTTTGTCTACCCATACACAATGGCTTGTAAAAAGGTTAGCAGTAGCAGTGATAAACCAATAAGGAAGCGTTTGATAGCCACAACAGGACCAAGAGAGGAGATCATTGAAAAGGAAGAAACGTGTCTGCCTGACTGACATTTCCAAAGAGTATGGTACATGTAAACCCAAATCAGCAATAAGAAAGTTTTTGAAGGAATAAAGAAGCTAGTCTAGCTAAAAGAAAAATAGTAAGCCCATCAAACAAGCTAACAATGACTATTAATATGGAATAATAAAAACCAGCTGGCAGGTGAAAGCAATTCAGGAAAAGGCGAAGCAAATACATTCAAACATAACAATAAATTGCACTTGAAAAAGGGATGATGCCTATCCTAGTGAAACGTTTATGGCTGACCAAGGCTGGTTTAATGAATTTAAAGAGAAAAATGTCATTCATAGTGTTGTAAGTTATAGGGACACTGT
Organism: Palaemon carinicauda; assembly: GCF_036898095.1. NCBI lineage: Eukaryota > Metazoa > Arthropoda > Malacostraca > Decapoda > Palaemonidae > Palaemon > Palaemon carinicauda. The sequence goes on from NC_090761.1 coordinate 20,562,003, forward strand.
CAATTCACAAAACAGCTGCTGGAAAATATTGAGGGGAATTTAAAACCTTTGTTACAGGAACAGCTATAATCCCAAACAACTCTTCAACTGTGATGAAACTTGTCACTTTTGGAAGAAAATGTCAACACTATTGTTTTCGAAAACGTAATATACGAAAACTTACATGTGATGTGGAAGTCCAACAATAAAGCCTGGGTAACTAGGAAGATCTTCCTTAAGGGGATGCATCAAGTCTGGACACAGTATAAAGAAACATCTTCACGAGAAATAGCTGCCACTCAAGACCTTCCTCGTCATGGACAGTGCACCTGGTCATTCCTCTTATCAAGCTTATGGACCAAAAGTAATTTCCGTCTTTTAAAAAAAATACACACGGCCTTTAGGTATTAGTATTTAACAGAACAATGAATTCTGCCTGGAGGAAGTTGAGACAAGAATTTAGCAGAGGGACTTTGAAGGCTTCAAACTTGAACCAGGGATCGAGAACATAGTTTCTTTAGGCAGGTCCTAGGGATTGAAAGTTGAAGTAGTAGTAGTTGTAGAGTTGGTGAAGGATCATGATAGAGGTCTCACAACAAAAGATTCCCAACACCTTTACAATGAGAAGCAACAGATAGCAAAAGACGACATTTTTTTCTGGAGAGAAAGGATTCTGACCATTGTTCAGTGATGAAAGGAAATAATGACAAAATGGGGGAGTTGTACAGTTTTGTAGAAAAATATCATCCAGATAAGGCAGTTGCCAGCAGAGCGGGCAATTTTTATAATATTGCATTAAGTCATTCAGAAAAATTAAAAGGGAGGCAGAGACATACCTCTCTCGGGCAGTTTTTATTTTTCTAGTAAAATGTGCTAAAGTGAATCCCAGTTAGTACCAGAAGAGAGGCAAAAAAGAGAGAGCTCAAGAAAGGGAGGTAAACCACATATTTATATAAAGGGACTCCCATTCTAAGCAGCACTAACAGCATCATCATCTACGCTCCTCATTACCTACTACTTAAGTCATCCACTCTCCTTACAACATGTAAAGTGAAGTTCAATGTTCATTTATTTCAAATTTATCCATCTAATATATTATTTATTAATTTCTATTCGTCTGTAATATACATTAATATTGTGAACTCCGTATAAAACCGGCCCATGATAGCAGCATCCTTGGATGAGGAACTTTTCAATGGGTTCCGGTCCCGTACGTAACCCTTTTATAACCTGGGTACCTTTTTACATAGGGTACTTTTTCCTAAAAAATTCCAGGGAAAGCTATTTATTTTAGTATCTCAAACACAGTAATTTCACCATTTTCCACGATTTTCTTATATACCATATGGTATTTGTCAATAAACGTTTGATGCATGCAAGTTCTTACTATTTCTTTGTTTGCTTATGTATATATTTAAAGTTCTTGTTATAATTATGCTGAAAGATGCATAAAGTGTCAAGAGATAATAACTAATTAGGCCAAAGGCATAAAATTTGTTCTAAAAAATCTACAAATGAGAATATATTATGTTAGCCAATCTAGCAGATGTACTGTACACATTCAGCCTACATGTTTGAGGAGCAATATTTTTGGATTTGAGGGAAAGGGCTCACCACTGGTTGGTAAATAATCCTAAAATATAACGATTATGCCACTATGATCCCAGTGATGAGGAAAATTACTGCTAAAAGCCCATACTTTTACATGACAGTCTATTAAATCAATATTTAAAAAAAAAAAAAAAAAAAAAAAAGGAAGCCCAATTTATTAAAATAGGTAATTTTCAGAGAAAAAAAATGCATCTAGTTTTTTAATATTGACCAATTTTTTTTTAATCAAACATCAAAAGATAGAGAATTTTGTAGCCTATTATCTGCATATTCACTTTGAAA
>NC_090761.1:20566374-20735445 GCF_036898095.1 Palaemon carinicauda
TTTCAGATAAATCACTCAAGTTACAGGGTGTATAAAATACAGTTTATTTCAAGCTAGAAAGTACACATGTAATTGAAAATACACTAGTTATGCAATCTCAAGCTTTAAGTACAGTAATACCTTGAAATACAAGTAGAATTTGTTCGTATGTTAATTAAATTTTTCACTCATAAAATAACTGACAAAAACCTCATGCTCCAGTCCTCTAAAAACACACATCCATGATAACAATGGAAAAACATGTTTTTAATTGCTATACTATACAGTATAAACATACTGTACATGCACTCACAAAATGGCATAAATGATTACAGTGATATGCAATAAAATGTGTTTGTTCCGTAACTGAAATACAAACCACGCTATTTAATAGGGGTATTACTTTCGGCGTAGCTGAAATGACGAGCCATTAAAATTTAACGAGGGTTTACTACCCCCACCGCTAGTTAGCGGGGGTAGGGGAGGGTAGCTTGCTACCCCCACCCCTCACACACACCTGTGCTTGAGCTCACTTTACTTTTGCCTCGGAGCGAGAACGGTTGTTTCATCTCTCTCTCCTAGCCTATTTTGGACTGCCATTAATTTTTGTCTTTTTACTTACTTTTTCTTATACTTGTAATATATATATATAAACATTCTTAATGTTTATGTATATATTTGCGTATAGAAATGTAGTAAGTTTTCTTTTCAGTGGTTGTGCTGTGTGTGTGATTTACGACAACGACACTTGTGTAGTAGCAAGGCCAGCACGGTTCCACTTCGTGGGGAACGGCCTCTCCCTAGTCCATCGGTCTTCCCGTCGGCATATATCCGTTAACTCGGCCGCCGCAGAGGAATCGTCATCGCCTGGACCCTCTTCATTCATCTATTATTTTCGCTTTTCCTCTTTTCCTACGGGAAACTTAGATTCTCAGCGAAGGGAATGTGGCCTTTTTAGATTGACTACGGTCTCTCTCTACTCGAGGTCGTTCACCTTTACTACAACTACGTACTATTACAGAAGCTCCTTTCCCGTTGCGGGTTAGGTTGCTATTCCGTTTGTTTGTCTCAATTATTTTTAGTGAAATCTAATTGTATTTTAACTTTTCAGTTTTCTCTGTGGGGAACACTTCCCTTCGGGGGGTCAGTGGTTCTCACTATTAGTGAATATTTTTAGATGATTTAGATAATTATAATTCTGTTATAATTCTGTTTTTATTACAGTTACTCCGCTCCCCCCTTCTCCCGTGGATAACATCTGGGGAAGGAGGGCGCATACTTAATTCTTATTTTATGTTATTTCCTCGGGGTTCCTCTTCGGAGTTCCTCCCTAGTGAATTTCTGTTAAAATAATTATTTAATTTTATATTCTCAGTTAACTTTGTAGTTTTTCTTCATTCGACTAAAGAGTGCCAACGAAGCAAAGTTGTCCTGTTCATGCCTGGGGAATCTGCTGTCGCTACCGTCCCTCAGAGGACGTTGTCATGGGCGCTATCCCTTCTCTTAGAAGTACTCCCGTGACAAAATGCCAGCACTTCAGATCATCTTAGAATGCTAAAGGAAGTTCGCCTCCAGGGGTTGGACAACTTCCCTTCCAAGGGAGGTTTCCTCCCCAGGTGTGAGGTTTTCTCCCTTCAGAGGGAGAACTTCCCATACCTTAATAAATTCATCGCCTTCGACTACTGTTGCTGCCCTTCGGCCAGACTTTTCTCCCCCCTTGCTGAGTTTCTCTTCCTTCAGGGGTGGAGCACAGTCTTGGCAAGTCTCTTCTACGAAGTGTTCACCTCTCCCGTTCGCGAGAGAGGCCACTCATAGAGACTCCTCTTCGGAGGATCGCTACTGCTAGGTCAGCTTGCTGATCCACCGGCCTTAAGGGGCATCACCACGACTGTCTTCAGGTCTCTTCTACGAAGTGTCACCTCTCTCGTTCGCGAGAGAGGCCACTCATAGAGATTCCTCTTCGGAGGATCGCTACTGATAGGGTCAGCTTGCTGATTCACCGGCCCTAAGGGGCGTCATCACGAGTGTCTTCAAGTCTCTTCTACGAAGTAGTCACCTCTCTCGTTCGCGGGAGAGGCCTCTCAGAGACTCCTCCTCGGAGGATCAAGCAGACCTTCCAGTGACCTCAACCTTGTGCTGCAACGTGGTCCTTTGGACTTCGGTCCTGGACTCTTAACACGGACCCTTTACGGTCTCATCGGTGGATGCTGGCCCTTCCAAAGGGCATATCCCAGTTCCTGATCGTCCTGCCAGCTGACCTACCGATCTACCAGCACAACCTTGCGCGGCAACGAAGCACTTCGGTCCTGGACTCTAAAGCAGACCTGCTTACGGTCCTCATCGGGGGATGCCCGCCCTTTTTTAAAGAGCACATCCCAGTCCCTGACCGTCCTGCCAGCTGACCCTTCAACCTACTAGCGCTCGCCGATCTTCTTCAGAGCGCAAGCGCCGACGATCTTCTTACGCGCGCAAGCACCGACGATTTCCGTGCGCGGGTACTGATGGTTTCCTGCGCGAGTGCACTTCACGCGCGCTCGGCGATCTTCTTACGCGCGCAAGCGTCGACGATCTTTTCCACGCGTGCCAATAGTCTTCCGCACGCGCATGCCAACATTCGGCACGCGAGTACGCGCCGACGATCTTCCGCGCGCGGATGCTGATAGGCTCCCGCGCGAGCGTCGATGACTTTCCACGCGCGCTAGCACCAACGAGCGCGCAAGCGCAAATGCTCCTGCGGGCACTTCATAGTCTGGCAAGCGCGCGCGGCAATAGTTCCGCGCGCACGGCCGACTTTCTCCCCCGCGCGAGTACCTGGGGTCTCCCGCACGCACACCAACAGTGTTGTGCGTGCTGATTCTCTTCTGCGCACGGGCGCCGATGGTATTCTGCACGTGCGCCAATAGTCTACCGTGCAAGCGCACCGACGGCCTTACACGCAGGCGCGCTCCAATAATCTTGAGTGCAAGCACACAACCTTCTGTGCGCTCCGACGGTCTTCAACGTGCGGGTGCCGATGGTCTTCCGCACGCCCGCGCCAACAATCTCCACGTAGTACTCTCACGCACGCGCCAATGCTCCCACTCTTGCGCAACCAATCACACGCTTCGGTGCATTCTAGGGAGAATGCACAAACTACACAGTGCCTTACAGCGCGCCAGCAATCTTCCTCTCTTTCCTGTGCCCTCCTGCGCAGTTACAGTCCCCGGATTCATACGCCAGCTCTTGCCAAAGAGTCAAAGCTCGCGGATCCAATGCACCAGCTCATGTCTAAGAACCAGCGCTTGCCTGCTCTCCAGGCAAACATTAAGCACCCGCACCATCTTGTGTGCCATCGCTCCAGACTCACCTACACTCGCGCAATTGTCAGTAAAAGGAGTGAAACTCTTTTGGACAGGTCACCATTGTCCCATTCCTCCCCGCAAGCACATAAACATTGCCACCGGGAAAAGAGGAATAAGGCTCCGTAGAGGATTCAAGATCCCGAAGATTCCATCCTACAAGAGAATCGAATCGGGGAATCCATGGTCCCTGTCTCTTCTAAAGTTTCTTTTTTCCTTGTCAAACCAGCAGTAGCAAACAGGAAAGCATCAACAGACTGATCTCTAGATCACTGTTTACTGATGGCTACTTCACAGTTTACTGATCGCTAGGTCGCTGATCATCGGATTGCCAATTGCTAGCTCAATGCTGATCTGGGACCTCTAGTCCCTACAATGACTAACGATCTCCAATTGCTAGCATTTCCAATCATCGATTGCTAGTCAATAACCAGTCATCAGCTTGCTGATCACTAGATCACCGATGGGCAGCTCATCCTTCTTTGATCATTGAACTCAGCTCGCTGATCTCTGACCAGCCCATCTTCAGCTTGCTCATCTCTGACCAAATAGGGGGGATCATAATCAGCTGGCTGTTCTTGAATTCACCATCGGTGCACAGACCACCGATTCATGTCATCTGTTATTTGCCAGCAATTCGTGACTTGAACTTACTAGTCAACCGCTTCCTGTAGTTCCTAGATCAGAAGTTATACAACATACTTCTCGCTACTGGCTGTTTGCCATCACGCTAAAGTGATCGGTAAACGTTCGACAACCCTCATCAACGGCTTGCCAACAGGAAACTACTTGCAAGCGCTCTCCAACTGCACAGCCCAACGGTTAATCAGTGGTTAACATTCGCCAGGTTAATTCTATTCTAAGGAATAGCATCAATCCCATCAGGGCGCGTGGTAAGGCTAAGCGTGGCCTTCCTTCTAAAGAAATTCTCTCTCAGAGAAGAATCCTTACACTGGATATCGCTCCTGTTCCTTTACGACACGAGTCAAGACTCCAGCGTCGACAATCTTCCATACAAAAGGATCACAAAGGAGCTATCCCTTTGGGTCGATGCCCACTCCATGTTGGAGTTTGATCGAGGGTTAAGACCACAGGTCTTCTTTTGCACGCTGGACCTTAGGACACTTACTCCCAGGTCCAAACCATCTATCTAGGAAGGTTGGGAAATTCAGTCTAGACAAACAAGAAACACCAGTTCAAGGCACTGTGCTTCGGTCTTTCCATTACACCCATCCTGGTCTCACAGGATCGGCTTCCGTCTCCGCTCTCTCGGGACGACTGACTGACCTTAGCAGACTCAGTGGCAACCTTGCATTAACACTGGAATTTCTGAAGTCTTTTACCAAGATCCAGTGATCTGGGTAAACCTACGGAATCTTCCCTACTTCCCTCCCAGGAGATTGGGTATCTGGGAATGATTCTAAACACCAATCTCCACCAAAACCTTCTCGGAACGAGAACGACTTCCATTCCAGGAGACTGGAATTGGAAAAAGAAGAAAGGAGGGACCATAGTGCTGCACCACACGACCTCAGCCCTCTGGACAGACCCCAAAGGTACCTTCACTTAGATCTCTTAAGAGATGAAGGCCAACTTTCCGGTCCTTCAACAGCCTCATCGGTTCCTAACAGACCACTCAGTGATGTGCTGGACGACACACCGCACACCACATAGAGACTCACATCGACAAGCAAACAGGATCTGGCTTGTAGAATCTTCCCATCTAATAGTATAAACACTAAGATGAGCCAAAGTCCGTTCGGTACCACTTTCAGCCCGCTTCATTGCAGACTGGAAGAACAGGCTCGCCAACAATCTGTGCACAGCATCTCAGATAGGTATAACGAATGGACTTTGGATCGCCATGTAGACGACAAAGTCCCGACTTTACGAAGTCCCCCAACTAGGGGGTCTGTTCATAATGCTCCTGAACCTCAGGCTACCGCTGCTCACCAGCCCTGGACCCCAAGGATCTCTGGCAACAACGGTGGGTACAACAATGACGTTTACATCTCGTCCCTGTTTTATCTAGAGAAGGGCACTCAACACGGCTAGAACATCGGTCAACCTATCAAGGATGCTCCTAGCTCCGTTATGGCATTATGCAGAAAGGTCTCCAAACCTTTTGCAGCTCCTGTTAGAGCCTCCAGGAGAACCCTCTCCGCATATCAGACAACCCACTTCGACACCTACCACAAGCTATAGCTTTGCTATGAGTGTACGCCTGAAGACTACCCAATACTTCTTGGCGAAGAGGTTGTCTAGATACCTGAGGAGTTCCTCATCATCAGTCTACCAGGCAGTATCAAGTCTTGTGGGGTGGGCGTCATGGGAAAGTGTCTCTTCTCTCGATACCTCGTTTCCAGCAATAGGGGAATCCTCAGGTATATGCAAGAGGAAAAGATCCCCTATTCAGTTTCGATAGGTAAAGATGATCACTCATCCTTGATCCTTCACCTGCATACTGAAAGAAAGGGACACCCTTTCATCGAGAGACTTTTCCTAACTCATACGGACTTACTACTTGCCTTTCCCCAGTCGGAATTGAGACCTTCCTCTCAGAGCATGGTTCAATCTCCGATCCCTAAAGGGACCTCCTTGTGTTCCACTTCACCAGGCAACAAATTTCCTCCTGATTTAAGAACACAATGTTCCTACACACTCGGACAGCAACCATACGAGTTAAGGAACTTCATGGTCTCTCTTTCGACATCGCCCATTATTGAGAAGGGCGAAAGGCAAGGGTCAGTTTCATCCCTGAGTATGTCACCAGACACAGTCTCCAGAGGTGACGGATCCTACACAAGTCTCAACTAGGTAATGGTTGATCCAGATCATCCGTTACTGTACCTCAGGGTGAGGTATAAGACCTTATCTAAAGAAAACGGCAACAGCCTGCCCGGGTCCCTCCTCTTGTCAACTCCAAGAGAGACTAGAGGAGGATCGCCGAAACATCATCTCAACATGACGACTCACAGTGTCAGAGGCATAACAACGCCCCTGGTCCTTCTTAGCAGGCTAATCTGTGACACAGGTTTTACAAGAAAGTAAGTGAATGCTCCAGGTAACTTTCACAACCTTTCTCCGGCAAGACGTAACCCACAGGAGCTCGATACGATCTCTATCGGTCCAGTGGTGGCTGCACAACAGCTGGTTATATACCTCAAGCTCCGTATTGGACAAGTAGCAGAAGGTTGAGGGCACTGTTACCCGGTTTTAGTCTGCGTGAATGAAAAGATTTGACTGGCTCTTATTCTTTTCTTCATCCTACCCTCTTGTGGGGAAAGCAGCATCCTGGGTTCTCTGCATAGCTGACCTCAAACCACTGCGGGTAAACCATGCTTCCTTGTGTTCCTAGTATTAAGACTAATAATGTTACGTCCCCATACCCTGACGAGGTGGTATTGGGAAAGTTCTAGGCTACAAGTTCCCATCTAAAGAACTTCAGGACAACTTCCTAGGACAAGTCACACTTCTTCATACCTTCACACACAGCTTGCGTAGGCCGCAGGTCTTGCGTAGCAAGGTTCTAGCGAGGTGCAGGGACTCCTTATTTCTTGGGTACTTACACACTCAAATAACGAGCCCCCGGGCAAAGCCAAAAAGCCAGACTGGAAGGGACATCTACCCTTCCTAATGGATGAGTCACCCATATTAAATAGCGTGGTTTGTATTCCAGTTACGGAACAAATGACAAATTCGTAGATAATTTGTATTTTTCCTAACTATACAAACCTTAGCTATTTAATCAAACTTACCCGCCAGCCCTATCCCCCTTGAAGTCCTACCTCCAAGCAAAGTGAGCTCAAGCACAAGTGTGTGAGGGGGGGAGGAGGGGTTAGCAAGCTACCCTCCCCTACCCCCGCTAACTAGCGTTGGGGGTAGTAAACCCTCGTTAAATTTTAATGGCTCGTCATTTCAGCTATGCCGAAAGTAATACCCCTATTAAATAGCTAAGGTTTGTATAGTTAGGAAAAATGTTATTTTGATTATAAAATAAATTTTTGAATATACTTACCCGGTGAATATATAGCTGCAACTCTGTTGCTCGACAGACAACTCTACGGAAAAACTCGCCAGCGATCGCTACACAGGTTGCGGGTGTGCCCAACAGCGCCATCTGTCGACCAGATACCCAGTTCTCATGTAAACAAAGACTCAATTTTCTCCTCGTCCCACTGCGTCTCTATTGGGGAGGAAGGGAGGGTCATTTAATTTATATTCACCGGGTAAGTATATTCAAAAATTTATTTTATAATCAAAATAACATTTTTCAATATTTAACTTAGCCGGTGAATATATAGCTGATTCGCACCCAGGATGGTGGGTAGAGACCAGTAATATATGTTTACACTTTTATGAGCTAAGAGTTTTTTATTTCATTTTAGAAGTTATCAAAATAACAAAAACAAAATAAATAGGTACCTGGTAAGGAAGTCGACTTGAACAATTACTCTGCCTTTTAAGTACGTCTTCCTTACGGAGCCTCGCGATCCTCTTAGGATGCGAAAGGCTTCTTAGCCTTCCGGACAACCCAAAAAACAACAATAAAAACATTTCAAGAGAAAGATTAAAAGGGTATGGAATTAGGGAATTGTAGTGGTTGAGCCCTCACCCACTACTGCACTCGCTGCTACGAATGGTCCCAGTGTGTAGCAGTCCTCGTAAAGAGACTGGACATCCTTTAGATAAAAAGACGCAAACACTGACTTGCTTCTCCAATAGGTTGCGTCCATTATACTTCGCAGAGATCTATTTTGCTTAAAGGCCACGGAAGTTGCGACAGCTCTAACTTCGTGTGTCCTCACCTTAAGCAATGCTTGGTCTTCCTCACTCAGATGTGAATGAGCTTCTCGTATTAACAGTCTGATAAAGTAGGATAAAGCATTCTTTGACATAGGCAAAGATGGTTTCTTAACTGAACACCATAAAGCTTCAGATTGGCCTCTTAAAGGTTTAGTTCGCTTTAAATAGAACTTAAGAGCTCTCACAGGGCTTAAGACTCTTTCTAGTTCATTGCCTACAATCTTCGATAGGCTGGGAATATCGAACGATTTAGGCCAAGGTCGAGAAGGCAGCTCATTTTTGGCTAGAAAACCAAGTTGTAGCGAACATGTAGCTTTTTCTGACGAAAATCCGATGTTCTTGCTGAAGGCATGAATCTCACTGACTCTTTTAGCTGAGGCTAAGCATACCAGGAAAAGTGTCTTTAAAGTGAGATCTTTCAGGGAGGCTGATTGTAGCGGCTCAAACCTGTCTGACATGAGGAATCTTAGTACCACGTCTAAATTCCAACCAGGTGTAACCAAACGACGCTCCTTAGTGGTCTCAAAAGACTTAAGGAGGTCCTGAAGATCTTTATTGTTGGAAAGATCTAAGCCTCTATGCCGGAAGACCGATGCCAACATGCTTCTGTAGCCCTTGATAGTGGGAGCTGAAAGGGATCGTCCTTTTCTCAGGTATAAGAGAAAGTCAGCTATTTGAGCTACAGAGGTACTGGTCGAGGATACAGAGACTGATTTGCACCAGTCTCGGAAAACTTCCCACTTCGATTGGTAGACTCTAAGGGTGGATGCTCTCCTTGCTCTAGCAATCGCACTGGCTGCCTCCTTCGAAAAGCCTCTAGCTCTCGAGAGTCTTTCGATAGTCTGAAGGCAGTCAGACGAAGAGCGAAGAGGCTTTGGTGTACCTTCTTTACGTGTGGCTGACGTAGAAGGTCCACCCTTAGAGGAAGACTTCTGGGAACGTCTACTAGCCATCGAAGTACCTCGGTGAACCATTCTCTCGCGGGCCAGAGGGGAGCAACTAGCGTCAACCTTGTCCCTTCGTGAGAGGCGAACTTCTGCAGTACCCTGTTGACAATCTTGAACGGGGGGAATGCGTAGAGATCTAGATGAGACCAATCTAGGAGAAAGGCATCTATATGTATTGCTGCTGGGTCCGGGACTGGTGAGCAATAGATTGGGAGCCTCTTGGTCAGCGAGGTTGCAAAGAGATCTATGGTTGGTTGGCCCCAAGTGGCCCAAAGTCTCTTGCATACATCCTTGTGGAGGGTCCATTCTGTTGGAATTACTTGCCCTTTCCGACTGAGACAATCTGCCATGACATTCAAGTTGCCTTGGATGAACCTCGTTACTAGTGATATGTCTTGACCTTTTGACCAGATGAGCAGGTCCCTTGCGATCTCGTACAACGTCAGTGAGTGGGTCCCTCCTTGCTTGGAGATGTACGCCAAGGCAGTGGTGTTGTCCGAGTTCACCTCCACCACTTTGCCTCGAAGGAGAGACCTGAAGCTTTTCAAGGCCAGATGTACTGCCAGCAGCTCCTTGCAGTTGATATGCATGATCCTCTGACTCGAGTTCCACAGTCCTGAACATTCCCGACCGTCTAATGTCGCGCCCCAGCCCACGTCCGATGCGTCCGAGAAGAGAACGTGGTTGGGAGTCTGAACAGCCAGGGGAAGACCCTCTCTTAGGTTGATACTGTCCTTCCACCAAGTCAGACAAGACTTCATCTTTTCGGAAATGGGGATCGAGACCGCTTCTAGCGTCTTGTCCTTTTTCCAGTGAAAAGCTAGATGGTATTGAAGCGGACGGAGGTGTAGTCTTCCTAATGACACAAATAGTTCCAGGGATGATAGCGTCCCTACCAGACTCATCCACAGCCTGACTGAGCAGCGTTCCTTCTTCAGCATGTTCTGGATGCATAACAGGGCTTGACTTATTCTGGGGGCCGACGGAAAAGCCCGAAAAGCTAGACTGTGAATCTCCATTCCTAAATACACAATAGTTTGGGATGGGACCAGTTGCGACTTTTCCATATTGACAAGGAGACCCAATTCCTTGGTCAGATCTAGAGTCCACTTTAGATCCTTCAGACAGCGACGACTGGAAGAGGCTCTGAGAAGCCAGTCGTCCAAATAAAGGGAGGCTCGGATGTCCGATAAATGGAGGAATTTGGCTACATTCCTCATCAGCCTCGTAAACACGAGAGGAGCTGTGCTTAGGCCAAAGCACAGGGCCCGAAACTGGTAGACCACCTTTTCGAAAACGAATCTCAGAAAAGGTTGGGAGTCTGGGTGGATGGGGAAGTGGAAGTGGGCGTCCCTTAGGTCTAAAGAGACCATCCAGTCTTCCCTTCTGACCGCTGCTAAGACTGACTTTGTGGTCTCCATGGAGAACGTCGTCTTTGTGACAAAGACATTCAGAGCACTGACGTCTAGCACCGGCCTCCACCCTCCTGTCTTCTTTGAAACCAAGAAGAGGCGGTTGTAGAATCCCGGAGATTGAAGGTCCGAGACTTTGACCACCGCTCCCTTCTCTAGCAAAAGAGACACTTCCCGTTTCAAGGCTCGTCTCTTTTCTTCCTCTCTGTACCTGGGAGAGAGATCGATGGGAGACGTTGCTAGAGGGGGTTTCCGTACAAAAGGGATCTTGTACCCCTCTCTGAGCAACTTCACAGATTGTGCATCTGCGCCTCTCTTCTCCCAGGCCTGCCAGAAGTTCTTGAGTCTGGCTCCCACTGCTGTCTGAAGTTGCGGGCAGTCAGATTCTGCCCTTAAAGGACTTGGATCCTTTCTCCTTTCCTCGCTTCCCTTCGGCACGAGCACCTCCTCTGCTGGAGGCTCTGCCACGAAAGGGCGGAATAAAGCGAGACGCTGGAGTGTCCATCCTTGGTCTAGCTGACAAGGTAGGCAAAGGGGGAGCTTTGCGAGCTGAGGACGCAACAAGATCGTGAGTGTCCTTCTGCACTAACGAAGCGGCTATTTCCTTAATCAGGACTTCTGGAAAAAGGCACTTGGAAAGAGGAGCAAAGAGAAGCTCAGATCTCTGGCACGGTGTAACTCCAGCAGAAAGGAATGAGCAGAGATTTTCTCGCTTTTTAAGGACTCCGGACACAAAAGATGCAGCAAGCTCATTAGATCCATCACGGACGGCCTTGTCCATGCAGGACATAATGAGCAAGGAAGTCTCTTTATCTGTCGAAGAGATCTTCCTGCTTAGGGCTCCTAGACACCAGTCTAAGAAGTTAAAAACTTCGAAGGCCCTAAAGATTCCTTTCAAAAGGTGGTCCAGGTCCGATGATGACCAACAAATCTTAGAGCGTCTCATGGCAAGGCGGCGGGGAGAGTCTACAAGACTTGAGAAGTCGCCCTGGGCAGAGGCAGGAACTCCCAAGCCGAGAACTTCTCCCGTGGCATACCAGACGCTCGATCTAGAAGAGAGTCTAGCAGGGGGAAACGTAAAAGCTGTCTTCCCTAAACTCTTCTTGGACTGCAACCATTCTCCTATCACCCGCAAAGCTCTCTTGGACGAGCGTGCGAGGACGAGTCTAGTAAAGGCAGGAGTGGTAGACGGTATGCCTAAAACGAACTCTGAAGGCGGAGAACGAGGAGCCACAGAAACAAACTGGTCAGGAAACAGCTCTTTGAAAATGGCCAAAACTTTTCTAAAGTCCAAAGAGGGTTGAGTAGACTTAGGCTCGTCCAATTCTGATTGTGGTTCATCTATATGTGCAGCAACATCATCATCAGAAAGTTCCTCATCCGACAACTGATGAGGAAACGGCAACGGAGTGGGTAACGGCTGGTTCGCTGAGTCCGGTCGCACTGGTGCATGCGTGACTGAGCCGGACGCAACGTCATGGACCTGCTGCCCAGTCTGTGAGCTGGCAACAACCATGGTAGCGCGGGGACGCACAGCGTCTACCCCAGACTGTCTAGACTGATAGGGTTGCGCAGTGGAAACCACACTGGGTTGCGGAGGTTGACGCACCGCGTCAAAACAAGGCAACTCTGACGGTTGTTGAACATCCAGAACGTCAAAGGCAACCTCCGTGCGTCGCTTAACGTCAACATGCGGCTGGCAGATCACACTGGAACGCATGGGTGGAGGAACTCTCTCAACTGGTGTGCGTGAGAAGGTTACCTCAGCGTCCACAGGACGCACAACCGATCGCTTGGAGGGTTGTAGGCTAGGTACTGCACTAGCTGGTACGGCAGCAACCTTCTCCGCATGAAAGTCCTGCATCAGAGACGTAAGTTTAGACTGCATGTCTTGCAGTAGAGACCACTTAGGGTCTACGGGAGCAGGTGCAGGTGCGGCGACAGACGGTGTTAGTGTCTGAAGCGGTACCGCTTTGCCTCTCTTAGGTGGTGAGCAGTCATCAGATGACGGCAACGAGTCCGAACTGACCCAGTGGCTACAACCGGGCCGTTGGACTTGTGCTGAAGGGACCGATTTACGTTTTAACGGTCGCGAGACCTTGGTCCAAAGTTTCTTGCGAGAAACACCTTCAGAAGACGAGGTATAAATGGGCTCTCTCGTCTTAGGTAGGTAGGAGCGATCTTGGGGAGATACGCCCGATACCACGGAGGGAACGTCTGTTCGCTGATTAAAGCCTCTCGAACCCCTACGTCGTACGACATTGCTTCTCCCCTGGACTTGGGAGCTTGCAAGAGGTCCCGGACTAGGAGGACGACAGGCACGAACAGACGAACCCTCAAGCGCAACACTATCCACAACACTATCACTTGGCACTTTAGCACTTCCCACTGCATTTTGGCACTTAAGCTCCTTAACATCCGCCATGAGCTGATTACGGTCACTAGCAAGGGACTCAACTCTCTCACCCAGAGCTTGGATGGCACGCATCATGTCAGCCATCGATGGTTCCTGAGTGCCAGGAGGGGGGTTAGGAGCAACCACTACAGGGGAAGGAATAGGTTGTGGGGCATGAGGAGAGGATACATCAATAGAACGAGAAGAACTTCTCCTAACTCTATCTCTCTCTAGCCTACGTGTGTACTTTTGAAATTCGATAAAATCGAATTCCGAAAGGCCAACGCACTCCTCACACCGATCTTCCAATTGACAGGTTTTATCCCGACAATTGGAACAAACAGTGTGAGGGTCGATAGAAGCCTTCGGAAGACGCCTAGAACAGTCCCTAGCATTGCATTTCCTAAATTTGGGAACTTGTGAAGGGTCAGCCATTTTGAATTGGTCAAGGGAAATTCCAAAAAACGATCAAAAACGGATTTTGAGCGAAGCGAAAAATCTATTTTTGGGTAAGATAGCCATGTCGTCCTGATGGAAGTTCCTTAAAGGCAGCTTCCTAGGGTATATTACAACTACAGCGATATTCCCAGAGAATTTACCTTCAGGTACCCAGAATTCTAACTCCTGGAGCGAGTATCCCTAAAAAAGACCTTAGGGATATCGTAAATATCAGTGGACGTATTCTTGACACGCCTCATAGCAATCTATACCCCGAATAGAGTTAACACTTCGTAGGGGTAAAATGGCAAGAAAACGAAAACGATAAGAAAGGGGGGAGCCGTTCATAAGGCATCCCTCCTCCCCGTTTCGAAAGCGTGCCCTGCGCCGCTCACGGCGCCATCTGTATTCCTTGTAGCGATACACGAGGTGCTACAGATACTGTATGTAGGGAGGGGTCCTACTATCCTTTTCACTCATATTTATTTTGAAAAGGAGCAGGGCGGGTCCATCAGGACGACATGGCTATCTTACCCAAAAATAGATTTTTCGCTTCGCTCAAAATCCGTTTTTTGGGCTCAAGCCATGTCGTCCTGATGGAAGTATACCAGAGCATTACTGTATCTGTGGATTCTCAATACGTGCCGTACTCCTCAAGAATGTTTCTTAGTCAACTCGACTGACAGACCTAAGATGTTACCGTTATACATCTTTTCACTAATCATAAGCCATGAGAGTGCTTCCTGCCCCCTACAGGGAGGAGTCCTACTAGACTCTAGAAACGAACGAAGAGTACATATACCTATGTATGAATCACTCGCTAGCCAGTACCATATAGTGGTCTCACTCTATATGAAGCGAAGTCTTACGGGACTACCGTATCCAAAAGAAAAAGTCCCGACCAGCACCCTGGTCGAAGTAAAAATAGACAAAAGGTTATATCTGCGTAGGATTAAACTTGCTGCTACCACCGTCCTCAGAAAGGGGTGGAGTCCTTATTGCTAAGGAAAGTATAAACCATTATAATCCAGGCTTTGCATTAAGGAATAGGCTATTATAGATATCCCCGATTAATATACATAGGCTAAATGCTCAAAAAACAATATGAAATCAAAAAATATAGGTGAAGGAGACGCAAGGTTCCCGAGAACAAGTTTATTGAGAAACAATAAATAGATATGGTCACCATAAATATGTACATATGCTAGGTGGATGACCAACAATTTTCACAAGTACTGTAGTGCATGGATGAATGATTATCTGAAAGAAAACATATGTGTCACTTACACATACCCCGGTATCAAACTTAACGTCCATGTTACTACTTTGCTGACAATAGCGTTGGCAAACGCTTGGCACCCTGTCTGTACTTATGTTACCATCACCATCACGTTGGAACAGTCACTGTGGGCTCTGAGAGCCTACACTACCAGTTATATCAATATATATAACTAACTATTCACCCAAGAATCCAAGTCCCAAATGATTCCGCTGTTCCTCGCAGAGTTAAACAGCAGGGTTAACGACGCAACCAACTGCTACCACAGACCTCTTTAGCTGCTCCACTTGCTTAGCATAGTGGCGAAAGAATACCCTGGAAGACTTCCAGCCAGTGTATGAACGAAGGTGTTCAAAATCCATAAAATTAAAGAAGTTTAAAGATGAAGCAACTTTCCTCGGATCATGACCTGCGGGTGAACTGTCAGGATCCGCTCTGCGAATAAAATATGTAATTTTCGCCCTAAGTTGATTTAAAGATAAATTCGAGCCCGATGTTTCTCCTCTGAATAGTTGGCCCCCATGGAAGTCTGAAGTTCTACGAAGATAGACCTTAAGGCATTCTACGGGACATAGAGATGCATCTTCTTTCAGAGGGCAGATTCTCCAGGGACCCCACCTGTTGGTGGGCAACTCGTTCTTAGCGAGAAACGTAGGGTCCGGAAACAGGTTCAGTTCTCCCCCATCCAGGAACTGAACTCGGCCCTCCTCTCTCGAGAGGGCCACAATCTCACTAACTCTGGCCCCAGAAGCAAGGGCAAAAAGGAAGATCACTTTTTGAGTCAGGTCCTTCAACGCACATTCCTCATTATCTAGTAATGAGGCAAAATGAAGGACTTTGTCTAATGACCATGAAATAGGCTTTGGAGGAGCTGATGGTCTAAGCCTAGCACAGGCCTTTGGGATCTTATTAAACATTTCGTTAGCGAGGTCTACCTGGAAGGCATATAGAATGGGTCTTGTTAGAGCTGACTTACATGTAGAAATTGTGTTCGCCGCCAGCCCCTGTCCGTGGAGGTGAATGAAGAAGGATAGGCAGAACTCCGTCGAGATCTCGTGCGGGTTCTTATCTTTGACAAAGGCTACCCATTTCTTCCATGCAGATTCGTACTGCCTCCTAGTAGACTTACACTTGTATTCTTCCAGGAAGTCGATACTATCTTTCGAGATTCCGAACCGTTTCTTCACCGCTAGGGAGAGAAAATCATGAGCTGCAGGGTTCGGGTCTTCTGTAATGAAGCGAAGACAGTCGACTTCTGGACTTGCTGGGACAGAACTGGGTCCGGGAGTGGTAGGAACTTCAGTCGTAGTTCCAGAGCCAGAGGGAACCATACACTGTTCGGCCACTTGTGGGCCACTATTGCTGCTACTCCCTTGAAGGATCTCAGTTTGTTGAGGACCCTCAACATCAGATTGTGAGGGGGAAACAGGTAGATCCTGGACCATCTGTTCCAATCGAGGGACATCGCATCTATTGCTTCTGCCGCGGGGTCCACATATGGGGACACATATTTCGGCAGCTTCTTGTTGTCCTTCGTCGCGAAGAGGTCTATCTGCAGTTCTGGGACTTGACTCAAGATGAAAGAGAATGATCCTGCGTCTAGGGACCATTCTGTCTCTATCGGTGTTACCCTGGATAGAGCGTCCGCGGTCACATTCCGGACTCCTTGAAGGTGAACTGCTGACAGGTGCCACTTCTTCTTCTCCGCCAGTCGGAATATGGCTAACATCACCTGGTTGAGAGGTGGGGATCTCGATCCCCGCCGATTCAGACATTTCACAACCACCTCGCTGTCCAGTACCAACCTTACGTGGATCGAGTGACGTGGGGATACTTTCTTCAGGGTCAGAAGTACTGCCATAGCTTCTAGAAAGTTTATGTGAAAGGTCCCAAATAGCTTGGACCAGATTCCTTGCACTTTTTTCCGATGGGAGTGACCCCCCCACCCTACCTTTGAGGCGTCTGTGTGGATTGTCACTGACGGGGGGGGTGGCTGAAGAGGTAGAGACCTCTTTAGACGACTGGCTTGAGACCACGGTCTGAGAAGAGAACGTAGCCGAAGTGGGACCGGTCTCTTCACGTCCCTTCGCTCTTTCGATGCAAAGGTTCTCCATACTCCCGCTGCATCTTTTAGCTGTGCTCTTAGCACAGGGTCTGTTACTGATGCAAACTGAAGAGAGCCCAAAACCCTCTCTTGTTCGCGTCTTGATATCCTCTCGGAACCTAGAAGTCTCCTGACAGACCCTGCTATTTCCTTCCTCTTTGACATCGGGATGGAAAGACGGTGTGACACTAAATCCCAGTGAATTCCCAACCACTGGAACCTCTGAGCTGGAGAAAGACGAGACTTCTTTCTGTTGATCATGAAGCCTAGATATTCCAGGAACTGAATCACTTGTAGGGAAGCTTGCAAGCATTCTGCTCTGGATGCTGCCCACACCAACCAATCGTCCAGGTAGGCTACTACCTGGAACCCTTTTAGGCGTAACTGTTTGAGAGCTGCGCTCGCAAGCTTCGTAAAGATCCTTGGGGCTATGTTTAGTCCGAAGGGCATCGCCCTGAAAGCGTAAAGTTTTTGTTGTAGCTTGAATCCTAGGTAGGGGGAGAGACGACGACTTATTGGAACGTGCCAATATGCGTCTGACAAGTCGATGGAGACGGTATATGCCCTCTTGGGCAGTAAGGCCCTTATGTGTTGTAACGTTAACATTTTGAACTTGTGGTTCACTATGAACTTGTTGAGTGGTGACAAGTCCAGAATGACTCTGAGTTTCCCCGAGTCTTTCTTGGGAACACAAAACAGCCTCCCTTGGAACTTGATGGACTTTACCCTCCTGATCACCTTTTTCTCCAACAGATCTTGGGTGTACTCCTCCAAAACGGGGGTGGAGTGTTGGAAAAATTGAGGGCACTGGGGCGGAGTACTGTACCAACTCCAACCCAGTCCATTTTTGAGAAGGCTGTGGGCCCAGGGATCGAAGGTCCAGCGATCCCGGAAATACTGAAGTCTCCCACCTACCGGCGACACTTCACTTTGACTGTCCTGCAGTCTTGCCTCCCTGGCCGCGACCACCTCTGAATCCTCGTCCCCTAGAGGGGCGTCTTGATGACCCTCTAGCTGCTCCTCTGGGTCTTGCACGAAACGTGGTCGACTGTCCCTCGAACACGGGATTGAATGCAGGGGAAGCTGATGACATTGCTTGGGAAACCCATTGGAAGGTGGTCGGGGTCTGGGCTACCAGTTGTGGAACCGGAGGCAAAGCTGGCTGTTGCTGCTGTGGTCTTTGCTGTTTGAAGGACTTGGCTGGACGGGAGGAAAACCTTGACTTCTTCGCCTTTCCTTTCGGCTGAGGGCCCTCATCCGGAGAAGACTTCCTCTTAAGGGACAGGCCCCACTTCAGGAGAAGATTGCGGTTCTCAGTGGCAGCCTTGTCCACGATCTCTTTGACCACGTCCTTGGGAAAGAGATCTTTACCCCAGATGTTGGATGAAATTAGCCTCTTGGGTTCGTGCCTCACTGTGGCCGAGGCAAACACAAACTCCCTACAGGCTCTCCTTGCTTTAACAAAGCAATAGAGGTCCTTGGTTACTGTGGCCAGATGGATTTTGGCCATAACCATGAACATCTCTGGCATCTTGGGGTCGCTAGCCATCGTCTCCATGTTGGTCTGGAGAGACATCGAGGCTGCCAGGCGCTCCTTTGTGTCCAATTCCCTCCGTAGAAGGAATTCCGACAACTTGGGAAGGTTTTCGCCGAACTGCTGTCCTGCAATGTCGGCGTCCAACTTCCCAACCGAGAAAGTAAGGTGCACCTCCTTCCAGTCCTTGTTATCCATTGGCAATGCCAGCGATAGAGGTTTACATTCCTCCAAAGACGGGCACGGCTTGCCAGCTTCAACTGCCTTGATGACGGCCGCAAACCCCTTTTGCATAAAGGGGAAGGCCCTAGCCGGGGAGGATACAAAGGAGGGGTGTTTCTTGCTCAAGGCGGCAACCTTCGAGTTTGAGAACCCCCTCTCCTTTAAAGCAGCTGTCAAAGTGGCTTGAGCCTTGGAGTGATCTAGGATAATCACTTCCTTTGGTTCCGTCTCCTCCTTCGAAGCCGGCTCCTTCTTCAAACGGACATAGCAGTCCGGGTAGGCCCCTCTACTGGGCCAGAATTCCACCTCCTCAAGGGGAACTGAACCCAGTTTCTCCGACATGACGATCTTCCCAATCGTCATCGGCATGTGCTCGGCATATCTCCACGGGTTGGCATCCGAGCACAGAGGAAGGTCCTTAACGTTGAGCTTCTTTGGAGGTCCACGTGATGCTGTGATCTTCTGCATCTGGAGCTCCAAAGTAGCGGCCTTCTGATTATTCTCCCTCTGCATCTGTTGGATCATACCAACGATGGAAGAGAGAGCCTGTCCAAGCTCTGCTGGAAGAGCGGACGAGGTAGAGGGGATAGGTTCAGGGACCTGAACCGGCACGTCTGATGATACGGGAACCTCTTCCTCCACGGCAATAGGATCTCGATCCTGCTCCTCGCCCTCTGCGAGGAGATCCTGCTCCGCACGATCAGACAAGTCGGACATCTTGTCGTCCAACTGGATGTCCTGCAAGGCGTCAGCGACATCCTCCTCCACTGGGATCTGGATCAGAGGGATCTCCGGCCGAGGCTGGGGAACAACAGCATCAGGGGAAGCCTTGGGAAAAAGGTATGCCCTCATCTTCTCGTTAGGAAGATAAGGTCCAGTGGTGTTTTTCTGAAAACCCCTTACCCATACACGAAGCCTCTCCCTCGCTGCATCTCTTGACTCCGCCGACCTAGGGGATTCAAAAGCCTCTGATAGCAGGTTAGTACATACAGCACATACCTGCGGATCCCAGTAACGATGTTCATCATTGGAGGCTGCACAAGCCGCGTGCCTCCTACACGAGGTATGTCCGCAAAAGTTCTTACTGCGGACATTGCAGAAGACACTATCACACTTCGGATGCTCCTCCTGTAAAAGAAGAAAATTTCCATGAATATCAAGTGAATTTTAATTCACATGTAACAAATGAGTATTCAACAAAAGAATAAGGGAAAGACACCTACTTGTGAAACCCACACAAACACCTGTGGAAGCCCACCGGCCAAGTCACATAGTTAGTCTTTACTAGAATAACCAGAGAACGTATTTCCAAAGGAAATTAGGTGTAGCTCACACCTAAGGTAAAATAATACCATTCTGGCCAGGAATAAAAGAATTATCTTTTATCCTTGTAAGGCGACACCAGGTGATTATACCAGTAACACAAGTAAGATAGAAAAGACAGTGTTGTAACCTACTACATCATGAACTCCCTTGGTTGAATATACCACCAAGAGAGGACTGATACAGTACCTGAGGGTGGTGTGCCAGCCGGCTATTGCCGCTCAGCACCCCCCCCCCCTTGTTTTCGAAAGGTAGATCTCAAGTACACAACATCAGATCACCTTTATTGGGGAGAACTCCAGAACCCATGCCTGAACCGGCCGGCAGTGGTTGCCAGACCGTAGCCACCCGGTTTGCACTGAGTTGCCGGCCATCATATTTAGTGGCCGGCTGACTGGGCAGTGTCGCGGGCCGGCCGGCAGCAGTAAACAAACCCTGCCGGCTGGCCCCCACACACTAGGCA
Source organism: Palaemon carinicauda (assembly GCF_036898095.1). Lineage (NCBI taxonomy): Eukaryota > Metazoa > Arthropoda > Malacostraca > Decapoda > Palaemonidae > Palaemon > Palaemon carinicauda. Next base: position 20,586,615 of record NC_090761.1, read on the forward strand.
GCGCTCGGCTGCCGGCCCCACTTGTAGTGGCCGGCAGATGAGCAATAGACCGGCCGGCAAAGGTATACACCCAACGCCGACCGACAGCAAGAGAACTGGAGAACACCCCTCCCCACCGACGGCCGGCAGACGGCAAAGACAACACATACTAAGACAAAAGAATGAGTGCCGGGTTAAGAGACTAAGTCTCTGGGCCCGGCACCCGAAAGAGTGCCGAAAGGAAGGGGAAGACACTAAGTCAAGCTTCCTAACCGCTGCCTACTGAATTTTCAGACGGCAGCGATAGAGGGACCAAGAAAGGACCGGGCAGCACTCACAGTAATGGTCTCTGCCGGTTGGCACACTTTGCCGGCCGACAGGAGACCACGTCAGTTTCTCATCCCAACCTAGGCTAGGCAAGGATGCAGACGACTGACACAATGAACGGAAAAAGAGAAGGGAAGGACAGAGGGTCCTATCCAACCTTACCTTGGTTAAGGGTCATTCCCAACTAAGACAGTTCATCTCAGTTAGAGAAAGACCCGAGATTGAGGCCGGCACTACTGGCTGCCTCCCACGAACCACGGCAAGGAAGGAATTGCCTTTCCAGAAAAGGGAACATATCCCGAGACCGGAACGGCAAGGACAGTCTGATGAGTCACCGAGTAAAGGGATCACTACTGGAACCCAACAAGGTGGACTAAGGGGGGAACCCTTAGTGCCCGAGTCAATCGGCAAGGGAGACTCTGCCCCATGCCAGACAAACCGGGCTCAGACTAAACACTGTTGTACTGTCACCCTCTGAACCAATACTGTTGGAACGGGAAAGTACAGTACTACTCCAGCATAGATATATTTGAAGATTAATTCAAATAAACCACTAGAGTTAAGCCTAAGGCTTAAACAGAGGGAAAGGGTTTGCCCCTTCCCCAAAGAGAAGGGAGCAAACGGGGAACAGATAATATTATAATGACCTAAGACAACCTAGCCTAGGCACTAAGAGAATCGATTACCTAATTCACCGAAACTCACATCAATACTATCTTGGAAGGTACTCGAAAAGGACTAATATGTATAACGTTGCCTAACGCTTAAAGCAATAATTTCACATTTGGAAGACTAATTATCATGCAGGAAGTACATAGGCCAACAACTAGCCTACGAAGACTAGTGTTGGTAGCCTTGGCAATTTCGCCAGGCACACTACTATCGCATCATAACAGAATTCCTAAATAAGCTAAGTAGCTAATATTTAAGCGCAAAGGGGGCTGGGAACGTCGCTCTTGCTAACAAATAAATCCTATTCTAGCGAGCGACAGCATCCATGATGCCTCCAGCAGGCAACAGCTCTTGTATCAAAGATAACTCTTTTAATAACTTTAATTTTAACCAAGAGCCTACATTTATACATAAAAGAAATAATACTCAACTTATCCGAGGCAGAAGAAGTTGGAGAAAGCATTATTAACGAGAAAATTCCAAGATTGGGTAGTAAACAGGGAAAATACACCGAGTCGTAGAGCTACGCAAAAAGGAATACAGATGGCGCCGTGAGCGGCGCAGGGCACGCTTTCGAAACGGGGAGGAGGGATGCCTTATGAACGGCTCCCCCCTTTCTTATCGTTTTCGTTTTCTTGCCATTTTACCCCTACGAAGTGTTAACTCTATTCGGGGTATAGATTGCTATGAGGCGTGTCAAGAATACGTCCACTGATATTTACGATATCCCTAAGGTCTTTTTTAGGGATACTCGCTCCAGGAGTTAGAATTCTGGGTACCTGAAGGTAAATTCTCTGGGAATATCGCTGTAGTTGTAATATACCCTAGGAAGCTGCCTTTAAGGAACTTCCATCAGGACGACATGGCTTGAGCCCAAAAAAGTCATCAACAAAGAATCCGATATAAAAAAAGAGTTCAAGGATTTGTGTGAAGAAAAACCCTGCACAGCGAAAGCTCAAAACTATAATATAGTACTTCACCAATTAGATGTGAAAAACTCCAGTTTAGCAACAGCGAGTAAAGTACGTCTTGTCGACACGTCGACAGAGAGAAAATTGAGTCTTTGTTTACATGAGAACTGGGTATCTGGTCGACAGATGGCGCTGTTGGGCACACCCGCAACCTGTGTAGCGATCGCTGGCGAGTTTTTCCGTAGAGTTGTCTGTCGAGCAACAGAGTTGCAGCTATATATTCACCGGCTAAGTTAAATATTGAAAAATACAAATTATCTACGAATTTGTCATTTTTGTTATGGAGTCCTTACCTTCGAGACAGACGGTAGAGGCTAACAGCGGTATATGGGGAGGAGGAAGAGGGGAAGTAAAGTACATTTTTTACTTTTAAATATCTTAGCTCTTTTTGCCTCACTTTCACCTTTGCTGCAAGCTTTTCAAGAAAACCTACTGTATCTAAGGAGCATTGTTTCTGCCTCCCTTTCAAAATGAGAAAATGAGTCGGGCAAGTGTTGTTAAATAAGAGCTGAAGCACGACCAATACATAATTTATCAGGGTGTTTCTTTTCGATGTAATCTGAAAAATCCTGCCACTTAACCACCACTTACGTAACCTCCCTTGAAGAAATAAATTCCTCTGGTTCAACCTCCTCCTTGCTACTGATCACTTACAAAACCTCCCAATGTTGTATCATCTGTAGCTTGATGAACTTCACAGTAGTGAGTTCTTCTTGATGCTTTTTGACGAGATCATTCACATCTACCTCCAGACCCTAGGACTCTGCCTCATCTACCTCCAGTGCCTTGGACTTTCCTAGAGAGACAATCTCTTCCAACACAGCAGGCTCGGTCTAAGGCTGCAGATCGAACCCTTTAAAATCCCTTTCAGCTACAAAATCTGGCCACAATTTCTTCCATGCTGAATTTAAGGTTCTTCGCGTTACAACCTGCCATGCATCATCAATAATTTTCAAACAATATGACAAATTCGGAGATAATTTGTATTTTTCCTAATGATACAAACCTTTAGCTATTCATTAAGGGTATTACTTACAGCGAAGCTGAAAGGACAAGCCATTAAGATTTGGCAAAGGCTATCTACCCATTTCGCTAGTTACTGAGATTAGGGGGTGGGAGGGTTAGCTTGCTACTTCCCACACCTGTGATTTAGCTCACTTTGCTTGGAGGTAAGACTTCGAGGGGGATAGAGCTGGCAGGTAAGTTTGTATAAATAGCTAAAGGTTTGTATCGTTAGGAAAAATACAAATTATCTACGAATTTGTGATTTGTTCCCTAACTGGAATAAAAACCTATGCTATTTATTAGGGGTGATTTAGCACTTCGCTAATCCTGCTACGCAAGGTCCGCACCCTATGCAAGCTGTGTGTTGAGATATTTTGTAATGTAAGTGTCCAGGTGAAAGTTATTCCAAGTCTTTGTAGGAAAAACTTTTGTTACCAAGACTTTCCCAATATCACCTCGCTAGGATATGGGGGACATAGCAGTATTAGCTTAATATGACAAATTCGAAGATAATTTGTATTTTTCCTAACCATACAAACCTTAGCTATTTACACAGGGTTTACCTTTTAGCGCAGCTGAAATGGCGAGCCATTAGAATTTAACGAGGGTGTATTACCCCCGCGCTAGTTAGTGGGGGGGGGTAGGGGAGTGGTAGCTAGCTACCCCTCCCCTCCCTCACACACAGATGAATGCTCACTTTCACTTAGAGGTAGGACTTGTCTTGGGGGACAGGGCTGGCGGGCAAATGTGTGTAAATAGCTAAGGTTTGTATGGTTAGGAAAAATACAAATTATCTTCGAATTTGTCATTTGTTCCGTAACCGAAATACAAACCCACTATTTACACAGGGTGACTTACCCCTTTGGTAGGGTGGAAAGTCCCCAGCCATACTGGCTTTGGCTTTACCCGGGGACTCAGAATCCGAGTGAGTAGCACTCGATAAAAGGAGTCCCTGCACCTCACAAGTTCCTTGCTTCGCAAGGAACCATGTGGCCTACGTAAGCTTGTGTGTGAAGGAAAAATGTGACCCGTCCTAGGCAGTTGACCTGGAGTTCCAGAAGGAACTCTGGGTTAGGACGTTCCCAATACCACCTCGTCAGGGTATGGGGGACGCGACAGTATTGACTCAATACTCGGAACACAAGGAAGCATGGTTTACCTGCAGAGGTTCGAGGTCAGCTATGCAGAGACCAGGATGCTGCTTCCCCGTAGAGGGGATGATGAAGAAAGAAGAAAGGGCCAGATATACTTCTTTCGTTCATGCAGACTAAAACCTGATAACAACGCCCTCAACCTTCTGCTACCTGTCCAAAAAGGAGCCTGAGGTTAGACCAGCTGTTGTGTAGCCACCACAGAGCGATAGAAAACGTATCGAGACTCCTGTGGGTCACGCCCTGCAGGAAGCGGGCTGCGAAGGTCATTAGACGCTTCCAGACTCCAGCTCGTAGCACCTGCGTCACAGAGTAGTATTACTCGAAGGCAAGGGACGTTGCGATGTATCCAACATCGTGCTGTAGGGCGACGTGACGGGGGAGGGTCTGGAGACAGGTCGAGATGAATGTCCTTGAGTTCGGGCTGAAGAGGTATACTGGTGACTCTCCCCCATGTCCTCCTTGTGCTCCCAAATCGGCTGCAACTGAGGACAATCTGCAGCTGTTCCCAGCGCTAACCTCTCGATTCCTTTACTGGCAAGAAAGAGAAGGTCTTGGGACATCAGATACAGAATGGAGACTCGAAATCTTGAATGAATCGGACCGAAGGGCCGGGACCCCCAGATTCTGAGTCTAGCCAACAACTCAGAAGTGAGCCTGAATGTTGCCTTCCCCTCTTCCTTAGAAGGGGGGAGTCGTAAGAGACCAAGAAGATTGCTTACACACTGGCCGTGGCCAGAGTGAGCAGGAGACCCAAGGCGGAATACAATCCGAGGCCTGTCGTAAAGGGTCTTGAGAAGATCTCTTAAAGGACTAAAAGTCCGAACCATGTTCCAAGTTGGAGGTCTTCCTCCGACTAGGGCAGGGACGATCGTAGCTTCGCATGAGCGAGGATAGATCCAGCAGGCAGGAAAAAGTTATTCCTTTAAGCCTGAAGATCAGGGAAAGGCTGAGCGACAGGCTTCATTGCCGAGAGCGGAAAGGAGTTACCTCCCGCCGAAAGGCAATAAGACCGTTATTGCTGGAGAAGAGGCCTCAAGGGAAGAGGTATATCTCCCACGGCACCAACCACCTTAGACTCTTCACTTTGCCTGGGAGACCCCTGTGGATGACTATCGCAGATGACGCGACCTCCGTACCGCGACTGTAGCAGGTTGTCTCTTCTTGAGGAGGAGGCGTAGTGTCTCCAGGCATGAAGCCGAAGCGACGTCCAGGTTCGGGAGAGATGTCGCAGTGTGGTTGCTTGAGTAGTCTGCGCCGTGGGAGAAGCTCTCCCGGGAGTTCCGTCAGGGGAAGCAGAGGGTCCAGAAACCATTCTGCGCAAGGTCCCAGTGGAGCTCTCCCATTGAAAGGTTGACAGACAACCTGGTCTTGTTGAGACCCATTGTCCACAGACAAAAGGGAGGGAAGACGCAGGTGTCGAAGTTGTCCCACCATCACCGGAATGCATCTTGCCAGAGTTTCGGGGTCTGAGACTGGGGGGAAGAATAGCAGAAGCTTGAGGTTCCAAGCTGTCACGATCAGGTCCCCCAGACCAGTACTTGCTGGTTACCCAAGGTCAAAGACCCCCAGGTACACTCTCTCTACGAGGATCTGCTCGGATAGTCTGAGAGAACATTCCCCTGCCTGGAATGAGAGAGCCGATGGTGGTATTGAGAGAATCTCAATCATCCCGGTATCTCTACTGCAAGATGTGAAGGTGTGAAAATGCGTCCCCTGCTGGTTAGAATACGCCAGAATCATGAAGTCGACGCGCACGGGGCGACTCGGCAGGAGCTGTAGGATCTGTAGAGGGGCCAGACCAAGGCCCCTAAGCCTGCCTGAATGATGGAGAGGTATCCTTCAGGTCTTGACCATAGGCCTGGACCGGAACATGCCCCCCTCTTTCCTTTGACGAGTCCGAGAACCGCATCAAGAATGTGGGGAAAGGACGAGAATATCCACTACCATCAAGAGGCTCCATAGATCAACACCCATTGCAGGTCTAATAGTTCCGCTGGTCCCATAGGGGCCAGGAAGTCCGGTTAAACATTGCCTGAAGCCACCGGAACTTGGATCGCCCCACATGGACCTTATCCTGAGGCGACCGTTCGGACTATAGATGGGTCAATGAGGAAAGGAGAACTAGGAAACGTTCCAAGGTAGGGCTGAAAGCTCTGCTTGACTGAGAACAGGTACTGCGACTCTCCTCAGTCTTGCCACAGTCAACCGAAAGGAAGGCTCGGAGGATGTGGTAACAGAATCTGGCGTCACCCGGTGGTCACCCATCCAAGTACCGACGTTGCTTAACCTCGCTGGACGGACGAGAAGCGGGGTTTCCAACGTGGTAAGGCCGTTGACTCAATATCATGGCCAGATACTCCAGATGTTGAGGCAGAGGAAGAGAAGGCTCCAAGCAAAATACCATGAGCCCACACTCGTGGTAAGCATCCGGAAGCTTGTCCCGGCGCTGAAGAAGGTCGAACCCGAGCCTACCGAGTTGACCAGCCCTCCAAACAACAGAGGAGGCGGAAGCCTGCACCTGAGCGGCCAAGAGGAAGGCAGGGAGAGTTCTCCGGGCAAACAAACCTGCTATGCCACGGCGGGATAGCCACACTGCATCATAAGCAGGAATACTTGCAGTCTAGGCTGAATTCGACGAGCACCCTGGAAGATGGAAGGAATGGAAACTGAAAGTACCCGTCCTTCCGATCCAGTGTTTAAGGAGTCCTGTCGCCTCGTTACCAGTCTGATCGATTCTGCTGGTCTACGCCGGCCGAAGTTTGTTCGACAAACTTGATCAGGGCTGAGAGGTCGACTAAGGACATCCCCTCTCAGATCCTTTCTTACAAGAAAGGATCGACTGAGGAGGCCGGGGGTGAAGCCGTCGATGATCCTAAGGAAGACCTTCGCCTAAGGTATGGATCATTCTGCCCAACCGGGCAACTCTGCTGACGCTATGGCATAGAGGTTCAGAGACACTGAATTCGCTGACAGAGACGGCAGGCGCGATATCCTTGGCTGATCACAGAGATTGTGCGGGAATGGGCATCGGGAAGCTGTCATTCGGAGGAGTAACCTTAAGCATCCTCCCAGAGAAAAACCTGCAATCCTAGAGTTCGTGAACTCCTTTTAGGACTATGCCCCCCCGGGGGAGTCTCCCGTGCCATCTGTTCCTGACAGGAGGAAACTGCAATTGGACACCTTGTCCCAGTTGTCGTAGCCGATAACTTAGGCCGACGTGATTGAAAGAAAAGGGCGCTGGAGCCCTGCAGAGTCTGGAAGAAAGCGCCTTGGAGGAGTGAAAACGGAAGTCGATTTCCTCTGCACAGCCGCTGTCTAAGTCTCTGTCCTTGGGCACAAACAAACTCTTCTCAAGGATGGAAGGGTGTCTGAGGTCGTCGACCTCCACAGATGAGACACCCGAAGGAAGCCCTCAGTCAGCGCGTCCAGGTGGTACAACATCGAGCTTGTCCCCAAGTTAGATACTTAACGATGAAAGGCCAAGGTGCCTGAGCTCGAGAGGAGGAAAGTACCCATGCTCTTCCTGTAGCTTCCTTGAACCAACCCTCGGGCCGTAACCGAGGAGGGAAAGAACCTGGTAAGCTCCCAGAGGAAGGGGTAAGCAGTCACCCCTTGTCCGATGGAGAAATCTCGAACGGAGATCCCCCCCGCCAAAAATCCTTCCAGGGAATGACGGGGAAGGGCTAACCAGGTTCAGGAAAGAGGAGTGTTGCTCAGATCTCCCTTAAGTTTCTCCTATTCTTGCAAGTGCCATGCTCTGCGTTTACAGGGTGAGGCCGTGTTCTGGAAATATGCTCCAGAAGAACTCGCCAGGCTGGCCATGCTGCGAAAACCCCATAGGGAATCGTGGTCGCAATCGCCCTGGAGCTCGCGCGACGGTAATTCAAAGATTTTTCGCGTGGGCGAACGTGGAAGGGCCCATGCGCGGTAACGCAAACGAAGGTGAGCGAAGGAGCGCAGAAGGAGGGCGAGCGTGGTAGGAAGGGCGAGAGCTGGTGGTCGGCGAGCGATAACCCATAGACGAGCAATGGATACTGCAAGAAATAAGCCGACGTTTGTGCGAAGAAACACTGTAGGTTCGCGCGACGGAACACCATCCGTCCGCGTGATGGAAAACCGTTGGTTCGCGCGTGGGCGAACATTGGAGAGCATGGGCGCGGACGCGCATGAGCGTAGACGTGCAGGCACGTGGGCGTGTGGGCGCGCAGGCGAATGGTCGCGCGGGCGCACAAGCAAGCGGTCGCGCGGGCGAGCGGTCGCGCGGGCGAGCGGTCGCGCGGGCGAGCGGTCGCGCGGGCGAGCGGTCGCGCGGGCGAGCGGTCGCGCGGGCGAGCGGTCGCGCGGGCGAGCGGTCGCGCGGGGCGCGCGGGCGCGCAGGCGAGCGGTCGCGCGGGCCCGCAGGCGAGCGGGCGCGCAGGCGAGCGGTCGCGCGGTCGCGCGGGCGCGCAGGCGCGCAGGCGAGCAGTCGCGCGGGCGCGCAGGCGAGCGGTCGCGCGGGCGCGCAGGCGAGCGGGCACGCAGGCGAGCGGGCGCGCAGGCGAGCGGGCACGCAGGCGAGCGGGCGCGCAGGCGAGCAGTCGTGAGGGTGGGCAGGTGGATGAGCGCGAGTCCGAGGCGGCGAACGCAAGCGGTAGCGCGATGGCGAGGAAACGCGCTGCCGCGTGGGCGAGGAAGACCGCTGGCGATATGGATCAACAAGCGATCGGTGGTGAGCTGGTGAGCGCTGACGCGCAGGTTGGCGATGGCGCGTTGTGTTATGCCGACGCGATGGTCGAGCAGCATGCGTAGGTGAGCGATCGTGCGTTGGCGAGCAATATGCGAAGGTGAGCGATCGCGAGCAGCATGTGCAGGAGGGCGATCGCGCGATAGTGATCAGCATGCGCAGATGGGCGGTTGCGCGATGGCGAGCAGCCTCTGCAGGTGGGCGATCGCGCGATGGCGATCAGCATGCGCAGGGTCGCGCGATGGCGATCAGCATCCGCAGTTGAGGGTCGCGCGATGGCGATCAGCATCCGCAGTTGAGGGTCGCGCGATGGCGATCAGCATCCGCAGTTGAGGGTCGCGCGATGGCGATCAGCATCCGCAGTTGAGGGTCGCGCGATGGCGATCAGCATCCGCAGTTGAGGGTCGCGCGATGGCGATCAGCATCCGCAGTTGAGGGTCGCGCGATGGCGATCAGCATCCGCAGTTGAGGGTCGCGCGATGGCGATCAGCATGCGCAGGTGAGCTAGTAGCTGGCGAACCATGTTCCTTCAGAAGAGTTGGAGAACGTTGGCGTGCCGGCTGTAACACACGTGGGCGAACCGGAGATCGCCGAGAGACAGGTAATCGCTGGCGAGCTGATGATCGCTGGCGAGCTGATGATCGCTGACGAGCAGAAGGCTACGCGTGGAAGCCTGCGTATAGAAGAAGAGTCCTTGGCCCTGACCTGAACCGAAGTTCTAGATCGCGAGGGCGAACGTGGGCGCACAGGGCGCGTAACAGGAACCAACAGGAACAGCAGGGATGATCATCATGAAAGCGCTGACGAACAGGAGAGCGCTGATGAGCAGAAGAGCGCCTGTGCGTTAACACTGAGCAGGAGCAGGAGAGAACACAGCAGAAGGGCGCGCAGGGAAACCCTGACACGCAAGGGAAGAACCCCCGTGGGAGGCAACCCTTTGCCCCGAAGGGATCGTTGTCCGCCGGGAGACTGATGTCCGTCGGAAGACCGCTGTCCGTCGGGAAGACCGTTGTCCGTCGGGAAGACCGTTGCCCGTCGGAAGACGAGATCAGACTGCTGTCCATTTGCACCAAGGCGGAAGATCGAGAAAAAGGAGTTGTAGGCTGCAAACGGAGATTCAAAAAGGCGCCTCAAGCACCCTTATAGGGAGATGAGAGGCCCTTACGACGAGGCGGACGGTGGGCCTTACGGGGAGGGAGGCCAACAGCAACAGCAACAGAAGAAACCTCCGAAGAGGAGTCTCTATGAGTGTACTCTCTCGCGAACGAAAGAGAAACACTTCGTAGAAGAGACTGGTCAGCAGTGACCTAAAAGGAGGAATCCTCCGAAGAGGAGCTCCTGCAGTTGCCCAGCCCCATGAGCGAAACTGCAGGTGTGACCGCTCAGCACCAAGAGCATAGTCCCACGAAAAAAAGGCAAGAGGAGAACCCTCCATAAGGGGAAAAACTCAAGCCTGGACAGGAAAAACTTCCCTCGGAAGGAAAGTTACCTGCCCAAGGAGGCAAGCCTCCTGAGAGTTCTAAAATGAACTGGAGAGCTGTCCGTCGTCACGGGAGTACTTCCAGTAGAAGGAGACACGCCCCTGACGAAAACACAAGGGGGGAGGCAGCAACAGCCGAATCCCCAGGACTCAACAAGACAGCTCACACCGTTGCCATATTACAGAAACAAACTAGATCGGTAACTGTAAAAAAAAATAAAACAAAAAAAACATTAGTACACATTCATTCCCCGGGAAGGCTCCGAAGAGGAATCCCGAGGGAAAGGAAACAAGAATTACACAACAGGCACGTGCCCTCACAACCACTTATACTCATGGAAGGAGAGCTGTAACCAAAACAGAATTATAACAATTATAATTATGTAACTATGTAATTATGTAATTTAAAAATGAATGAACACTAAAGAAAGAACGAAAACCCCGAAAGGAATCGTTCTACAAAGCTGAAAAATCAACAAATACAATTAGATTCATAAACTAATTGAGACAAACGTACGGCGTAGCAACCCCCCCACACGGAATGGAAGCTACAAGGGCGTAGTAACACGTAGTAAAAGGGTGAACGACCTCAAGAGAGAGAGAGAGAGAGAAAGACATAAGTCAAACTCGATCGCCACCCATAACGCCGTGGCGGCCAACTGCCGAGGACACCACGCGGATAAGTACACTACACACAAAAATCTGAAAAGGAAACTTACTGATTTCTATACTCAAATATGTATACAAACATGAAAACATGTTTACATATATATTGAGTAAATGAAAAGTAAGCGATTAAGTAAAGACAAAACAAACAATGGCTGCCAAGAGAGGACCAAGACAGAGACGTCTGTCACAGTCCGAGCCAAAAGTGAAAGTGAGCATTCATCTGTGTGTGAGGGAGGGGAGGGGTAGCTAGCTACCACTCCCCTACCCCCCCGCTAACTAGCGTGGGGGTAATACACCCTCGTTAAATTCTAATGGCTCGCCCTTTCAGCTGCGCTAAAAGGTAAACCCTGTGTAAATAGCGTGGTTTGTATTTCGGTTACGGAACAAACTAGGTACACAACGAAGCATGGTTTAACTGCAGTGGTATGAGGTCAGCTTGTGCAGAAAACCCAAGATGTTGCTTTCCCCAAGAGATCGGAGGATGAAGAAAAGAATAAGAGCCAGTCAAATCTTTTCATTCACGCAGATTAAAACTTGGTAACACTGCCTTCAACTTTCTGCTACTTGTCCAATAAGGAGCTTGACGTATTATACCAGCCGTTGTGCAGACACCAAAGGGCCAATAGAGAATGTATCGAGCCTCCTGTGGATCCCGTCCTACAGGTAGTGGGCTGTGAACATGTGCTGACGTTTCCAAACCCCAGCCAGTAGAACCTGTGTCACCGAGAAATTTCTCTTGATGGCCAGGGACGTAGCTACACTCCTGACATCGTGAGCTCTGAGGTGACATGAAGGAGGATGATCTGGATTCAGCACATGGTCTATGACCTTGCAAATCCAAGCAGAGATGGCGTTCTTGGTAACCCTACTCGTTCCTCCCTGTGCTGACAAAAAGTGCAGGTACACAGGGACGGGCTGCAGCTGTTCTCTTGAGATACACCCTCAAATTCCTCACTGGACAGAGTAAGGGATGATCAGGGTCATCTGTTACGGAGTGGAGACTCAAAATCCGGAAAGAGTTGAATCAGGGATCCGCCACTCCCGGATTCAGTCTTGGCAATAAACTCAGGGACGAAGCTGAACGTTAACTCTCCCCATTCCCTTGAATGGGCAATGTCATATGAGAGACAATGAAACTCACTGACTCACTTGGCCGAAACCAAAGCTAGTAGGAACACGGTCTTCAGAGTCAGGTGGCGATCAGTTGCCTGGCGTAATGGTTCATAGGGAGGTTTCTTTAGAGACCTGAGAACTCAAACTAAAAGTTCCACAGGGGAGACCTCACTTCAGACTCAGGACAGGTAAGTTTGTAACTCCGTATGAGTAAAGAAAGTTCTAGAGATGAAGAAATGCCCATTCTGTTCATTCTAAGGGCGAGGATTAAGGCTGAGCAACAGCCTTTTAACGGCGAGACTGAATGGCGCATTCCTTCACAAAAATACACGAGGAACTCCGCTATTGCCAGAATAGTGGCATCAAAAGGAGAGATACCCCTTCCACGACACCAACCACAGAAGACTTTCCACTTTGCCTGGTAGACTGCTGCTGGTGATTTCCGCAAGTATCCAGACATCCTGCTTGTAACTTGTGAAAATCCTCTCTGAGTGAGGAAGTGCTGGATAGTCTCCAGGCGTGAAGTTGTAGCGAAGCTAGCTTTGTGGAATATGTTGGCATGTGGTTGTCTGAGTAGATCGTGTTGTGGAGGAAGCTCTCTTGGAGACTCCGTCAGGAGTTGCAGAAAGTCTGAGAAACATTCCGCATGATGCCATAGCGGAGCTATGAGAGTCGTTGAGAGGTTGACCGATGTTCTGGCCTTGTTGAGTACACTCCTCATCAGACAGAACGGGGAAAGGCATAAATGTCGATGTTGTCCCACCATTGTTGTTGGAGTCTGGGACTGGGGAGCAGTACAATAGAAGCCTGAAGTTCAGGTCCATTGCGGAGAGATCCAGAGTCGGAGAACCCCACAAAGTCAGGACTTTGTTGGCTACTAGATAAACCATAGACCACTCAGTACTCACTATTTGATATGCTCTGCTCAGACTGTCGGCGAGTACATTCATTTTGCCTGGAATAAAGTGCGCCAATAGTAGTATCGAGTGAATCTCGGCCCATTTCAGTATGTCTACTGCTAGATGGGATAGGGGCTGCGAAAAAGTACCACCTTGTTTAATGATGAGAGCCACTACCGTGGTGTTGTTGCTCATCACTACCACTGAGTGGCCCGCCAGGAACTGAGTGGCCCACCAGTTCCTGGAGGAACTGTTGAAGAGCAAGAAAGATGGCCTCCATCTCTAGGAGATTTACGTGGAGGTACCCTTCTGACTCTGACCAGAGGCCTGAGGTCAAGTGGTGCAGCACGTAGGCCCCCAAACCTTTTTGTGAAGTGTCTGAAAACAGCATCAAATCTGGGAGGAGGACGAGACGATCCCCTCTCTTTCATGGATTCTCCTCTGACACCCATCATTCGAGGTTCGTCTGTTCCACTGCTCCCAGGGGGATCCAGATGTCCGGGGAGTCGAAGACCTGATTCCACCTGGACTTGAGTCGCTACTGGAAAGATCAAATCCTGAGGCAACCGTTGGGAACTAGACGGGCCAGAGATGAAAGGTGCCCGAGGAGACGTAGCCACGTTTGGGCTGGAAGTTCTTCTCGTCTAAGAAAGTGTCTTGCAACCTTTCTCAGCCTCATTATCCTCTTGTCTGATGGTAAGGGTTTGTGGAGATTGGTGTCTATTATCATGCCTAGGTATACCAGTCTTTGCGTAGGAAGCAGAGAGTACTCCTCAAGGTTTACCATGATCCCCAGATCTTGGCAAAGCCTCGGAAGTTTGTCTCGGTGTTGAATTGGATTTGTTATACGGTACTGTAAAAAATGTATTCTGTTGGCATGACCCCAGACTGACACTAGGGTGAATCCCCTATTGAAAACCTGAGGTACTGTCGACAGACCGAAACAAAGTACCTTGAATTTGAAGACTGTTCTGTACTACAAACTGGAGGTACTTCCTGGAGAAAGGATGTACAGGAACATGAAAGTATGCATCCTTCAGATATAATGGCATCCTAAGTCCAACGGCTCGATCGCCTTCCTGACCGTGGCTATGGTCTCCATCTTGAATGGAGTTTCCAGAACAAACTCATTCAAGAATGAGAGGTCTATTATGGGTCTCCAGACTGCAGATGCCTTTTTAACAAGAATGAATTGACTGAAGAAACCTGGGGCCCTTTGACAACCACCTTAGAAAGCATCCTTCTCTATCATGGTCTGGATTTCCGCGGCTCCTTCGTCAACCCCTGACGAGAGGACAATGACTTGGTCACTGTAGGAATTAGAGGAGGGAGAGAGCTGATGAATGGGACGCAGAACCCATAATATACAGTAGTACGTTTACTTCCTATTGTCCTGCCCCATGATGTAACCACCTCGTCCATCTGGGTTGCAGGCATCCCCCCCTTCCCCCCCGTTGGTACTTTGGAGGGACTGACCTCCCCTTGCGGGGACATAGACCTCGCTTTTTTCCTCCACTCTCTCGACTCTGTCTAATAAAAAAAAAATAGGAGCTTGCTTTTGTGGTCCCTGTCTAGGGGAAGACTGAACAGGATGGGAATCTTCTTTTATTGTCACATTATATGCCTGCCTTACTACAGGTGAAGGTTTCTGATGGCAAGAAGTTGAAGTAGCCTGTGGTTTTCAGAATGAGATTGCTCGGAGCAGGAGGGAGTCTTGACTCACCTTCTTTCACTTTTCTGCTACTGCCACTTCAGAGGAGAACAAGGAACCTCACCACAGTCGTTCACCTTCCGAATGGAGACGAGAACCTGCAGGAAGGTGGACTTGGATATTCACCCCCCCCCCCCTGGGCCAGCTTAGGGTTCTCTTCAACCTCAACCAAGATAGTTTCCTTGCGTGACCTGAGAGACCTGAAGCCTGTAGTTAGATGCATGTATCATAGTCAGATCTAGACATCTGTGGCAGAAAACTCAGGTGTTGACAACCTGACTCATGATAAGAGTCAGCTGAAGTATAACACACAGTAGGTGAGCACGCTGTAACAGCGATTGCTGCAGGTGCCTGCATCGATATAGCACGCTGATGGATGACGTGCGTCACAGCGCATCCCTTTCCTTCCGAGTCAGAGGACTGAGGAAGTGCTGAGATACCTGGTGCATGAGCATATTTAGACAGGTGCGCTCATGAGCATAAGCGCTACTATAATCCAGAGAGTGTTAACAACTCTTGTATAGCTCACACTAGCTAGAGAATTAGGGAAGAGTGTGCACTGGTAAACTTGTTCTAGGTGATGATAGTGAGACAGCTTCGAATAAATAGGGGGTCTCAAGCACAGGTGGGCACTGATGCTTCTAAGCTTCTTGTGAAACAGCCGAGATTCCCATGGGTGAGGACAGGTACGCATATTTGTATTTCTGTCATCCATCCGGCACCGAAAGGCCGACTAGAGGAGCATTGTGCAGAGAGAGCACTACCGAGGGAGACTCCTGTAAGAGGCTCTACAGGAAAAGCTCCAGCTGAGGATGATCCCGGCTCTAGGAACAAGAGACCAAGGAGAGACTGTTCCTCCATGAATAGACACCTACACTAGCCTATTCATGAAGGGAAAACCCTTCAGGCACAATGAAGGCCTCTAAGGTAAATTAATGTAATAAACTTTGTACATATACAGTGGTTTGTTAAGCTTTAACTTTCTATTTGTTTTTCCCATGCTCTAATAGTTTGAAATAGTTCAGTTATATGTACCATTGTTTGTCTAGGAAAGCATGGGTGATTACCATCCTACTTTATAGGCAGATAAATAATCTTATAAGGTATCACCTATTTAAAAAGATGTGGAGAGACATCTCCATCAGTTTCTCAATCAAATCATATGAATTTGCCGATTGTTCAAAGTACTACAAAAGACTTCAACAAAGTTAGAAGCGTATATTTAGTATGACCCACGAAAATACTCTTTTCTTTTATCCATCATTAGACATTAGAACATTCTATAGAATACAAGATTGAAATCAATGATAGGTGAAACAGTCCAGTTTATTGATTTCAGGAAACATCTACTTTACAAATGGTTTACAAATGGTTCTAACAGCAAACATGAATAAAGGAGCAAAGGTTTTTTTTTTCATTTATATAAGTGTATTCTATGGGACAAATGAATTTTGTGACCAAGCAATGGTGGCTGAAATAGCTATACAAAAGTGATTGGCATTCTCTGTAGAGTAATGCAAATATAACAGGGGTAAAAGGAAAGCATGCAGGGGTAAATATATTGTACTGAAGTGCAAATAGCGGATCTCGTACGTATCGAGGATTAGACTTTGGATGGGAACAAATACACCCTCTAACTAATACTATGTGTATGCTCTAGCTGAGGAGTGAGAAATTATATGCTTATTGACTTAAATGACAGTGAGGGAGATGAAGGATTAGAAATTGATGAGGAATTTATTTGACTAGGGGTGCAAGCAGATAATGGAAGAATTGCACTGATATGCATAAAAATTACTGCTAGAGTGATTTTGATAGGTTACCTCATCTCTTAAAAAAAGATGAGGGGGGCTGTAAGTTTCATATTCAGATTATTTTCCCTAGATATTAAAAGACAGCGACAAAGAGTGACATGAAAGACTATCGAGGTTTAGTATATGCACATTCCCTGTCAATAATCATATTATGAAAAGGGATATAATTTAGGAATAAGAAAAAAATACTTAAAACTTACAATGACTAACATCAGCTACTTGAGGACTTACCTCATGAGGGCAGAAAGAATAATTTCCCAAAAACAGGTTACTGTACTGTGCAATGCATGACAATTCCAGATCAAAACTCAAGCTTAGAAATCTTAGTTAGTAATTACAAACCTGGAAAAAAGGAAGAACACAACTTGTAAGGATATTTGTAAATGATATTCTTAAATTCATCTCTATCTATCTCTCTCTCACACACACACAAAATCAATAAAATTTGTGAGTAGTCTGGCATTTTAGAAGTAAAGTTATTAGTTTAGTTCATTTAAAAACATCACACATTTTTAAAATCAATTTGTATTTATCCCATCCATAAAAATTTGAGATCTTTAATAAGGAGTATGACTTCAAAAAATATGGAATCTCCATTTAAGCTTTCAACAAGGTAGTAGCAGTAGCTGGCAGGTGGAGGGTAGGCCCCGCCTGCCAGCCAGATAGCGTAACCTTCACTATAACCTTAACCTAGAACTTGGCGAGTGGTTGAGGCAGGCAGCATAAATTAAAGGTCTCAGCTTTGTATGACTGGGAATAAATGACAAATTTGGAAATAATTTGTATTTTTCCTAACCATACAAACCTGAAGCTCTTTACTATGGGGATATATTTTGGTGACAGCTGAAACCATCCGTAAAACTTTTAGCGAGGTGCAACTACCCTCTGCTAGTTAGTATGGACGGTAGCGGTGGGTAGGACCAACCATCCCGCTCACACACGTAGTAGCCAAAACAAGCCACTTTGCAATTGCAGGAAGGACTTCCGAGGATAGGTGATGGAGGGCCAGTATGTGCAAAGAGCTTCCGGTTTGTATGGTTAGAAAAATAAAAATCATTTCCAAAAAGGTGACACAGTACTGAACCTCCTTGTTGGTTTATGTAGGCCACCACAGTGGGAGTTGCTGCTCCTGAATACCACTGAGTGACCTGCTAGAAGAAGGCAAAAATGCTGAAGAGCTAGGAAGGTTGTTTTCAGTTCTAAGACATTCATAGGGTCTTGGCACTCCTGCTAGGACTAGAGATCTGACACCAAATGTTAATAGAAGTGAGCTCCCCAACTTTTCTTGGATGCGTCGTGAATAAACTTTCTGGAGGTTTAAATCATCCAACCACCATCGTAGATCCCTTACGGCATCTTATCCTATCGGCTCTAGTGAAAGAGGATGGTCAAAATGTTGGGACCACTGCCATTTCAACTCCTACTGAGGCGACTGAAGGCGAAGATGACTGCCAAGTATAGGCACTACATGGTTATAAGGTGCCCTAAAAGTTTCTGCCACCTTTTGTAGTCGGGATAACCTTTCCTGAGAATCTTCTTGAGGACTGTGTCTATATCCATTCCAAGGTATGTTAAGTCTTTGCATGGGCACTAGCACAGACTTTCGATCCATCATGAACCCTACATTGAGACAAGAAAAGGAGCCTGTCTCGGTAGAGAAGAAAGGTTTCCTCCGAGTCTAGAATCAGCCAGTTGTTCAGGTAACAAAAGAGATGAATGCTGTTGGCCTGTTCCCATACTGCAAATAGAGTGAAGACTCTTGTAAAGATTTAAGAAACTGTTGAAAAGATTTACTAAAGTATTTTACCAGGAACTGGAATACTCTGATAGCTTTTACTACTTGTTGGTACTTCCTGGAGGATGGATGGATCGGGATCTTGAAAGCTGATGTTCAGGAGGTATCTGGCTCGAAGGACATCCACAGGCCATCTTCCCTGTCTGAGATACTACCACCTCCCCCAATTGGACTACAGGCATCCCCCCAAAGGTGGTGTAGTGGAAGGAATGAGTCCCCCTAAGGGGGTCGTTGTCTTCGAAGCCTTCTTGAGGATTGATCCCTCAGGTCAAATGTTTCCCCTCGGAGCTTACTTATGAGGTTGTGGTGGCTGCGATTTTCCTCTAACTTGACGTGAGGTGGAGGCGGCCTTTGGTTGTTGAAAGGAAATGGCTCAATACAGCAAGGAGTTCTGACTGATCTTCCTCCAATTCTCAATTGTCGCTTCTACCTGTAAGGGGAGAGTTACGAAGGTTTAATACCTTCCAGCGACTGGTTTGCTTGTGAAATTTGGAAGTCACGGCAGTAGAGTTCCTAATGCATCAGCGGCTGATCGATGGGCCAATTTGGTGCCAAAGGGTCGCACTTTGGCACCTAATTCACCCATCGATTAGCCACTGATGCATTAGGAACTCTACCACCCTTTCCCTCGTCAGAACAATGTCTTTCACAGCTTGCCTCTTGTCTGGGTAGGGCAAATCATGTGTCAGCTAGGTACCTGACTGCTCCTGACCAGTGATCGATCCACAAAGCTACTTTACTTACACTGATGCTTCCATACTCAACACCTCTGTTGCTGAAAATGAAATGGATGCTGCTGCCAGCCACTGTCATTAAATCTGGCGTCAAAGTGGAAACCACATGATGCAGAGGAAGAGGGGAAGGGAGAGCCTCCTGCATACAGTACTAATTCTGCCTCGCAAAAACCATCGGAATCAAGCAGGAGTATCTCCCTGCCCTCAACGAGTCTCTCTCTCCAGAAACTTGCACATCTACCTTGTCCAAAGCTTCTTTGGCCAGGATCAACGAAGGAAGCTCAAGATGAGATCTAGAGTTAATTAGTGCTTGGCAAAGATGGTCAATAGCCTCCTTCCTTCCCTTTGGAGGAGACAATAAGGATTCTACTAGATCATTGACCCTTCGAATACATCAAAAGACCTGGAGGAGGGTTAAGTTGGACACGTTGTTTGTATCCTAAGGTTTCATTCTTGCTGGCTAGGGATGAATCCCCTCAGACTCTTACGAGTCATAATAGTGTTCACCCCTCTTGGAAACTGTTCCTGGGCAGCCCCGGGGAGAGGCTGTCCTCCAAAAACAATGTCTCTCCCCACCACCCTGACGCATGACTGAGAGGAGGGGAGGAAAAAATGAAGCATTCTTGGTGATCTCCCCTACGGAATGAGTGTCCTGGATCCATACATCAGGATGTCTTGGGATTGTCTTTCAGT
Organism: Palaemon carinicauda; assembly: GCF_036898095.1. NCBI lineage: Eukaryota > Metazoa > Arthropoda > Malacostraca > Decapoda > Palaemonidae > Palaemon > Palaemon carinicauda. The sequence continues at coordinate 20,606,354 of NC_090761.1, forward strand.
CCATGCTCTCTTTGCCCCAAGAGACTACTACTAAAGGACATAAGTGACTAGAGAACCCTCTTGTTCCTTGGGGGATCTATAACCTGGCAAGACTGTCGGTCACCTTCAATGCTTTATTTATCTCTTGAGCAATGATGAGCGAACAGAAGTCTGAAAGTCAATGGGTGAGAGGCAATAGTTGTTTATTTGGAAGATCTCCTACTGAGAGAGAGATCCACCAAGTCCTACTTTGAGTATCTACTTTAGGCGGCATCTCCAGCGTCTTTCCCCTATAACATCTCCTAGTGTCCAACTTAGGGCATCGGATAATGGTCCATGTATCTGGCATTAACTCTGGAGGAACCGCTGGTCTGGTTGCTTTCAACTCTAGAGCTGGAGATGCAATAGGGGATGGACACCTGATGAGCTTTGATCCCTCGCGTCTTGTCAGCAAGGGTCCATGAGAAGTGTCTTCCAAAGAAAGTGAGGGTTCCAGTGAAGAACGTTCCTGTGAAACATGCCTAGAACATTCCGGTGTGCATTCCACTTAGGCACACTTAGCCCATTCAGAGGTAAAATATCTATTAATCCCATTCAGTCTAATAAGACTTGGCTCAAGGCTGAGCGATACACTTTACTGTTGAAACTGACTTGAGATTTCCTCTCGCAGTTCAAGTAAAATTATAACGATTAGGGGTATAGTGCTTCTGAATGAAGAGACTACTTACACGACAGTAACCACAAAAAATCACATACTTTGCTGGGAAAATTAGGTCGAGGACCTCTTGACGTAACCAAACATGACAAAGTCATAGATAATTTGTATTTATCGTATCGATACAAACCTTTATTTATTTATTAGGGGGTATCACTTTGGGCGAAGCTGAAATGACGAGCCATTAAAATTTAGCAGGGGTTAACTACCCATTCCTCTAGTTAGCAGGGGTAAGGGAGGTAGTTTGCTAGAGCTCCCACTCACACACTGGTGATTTAGCTCACTTTGCTTGGAGGTAGGACTTCATGGGGTATAGGGCTGGAGGGTAAGTTTGTATAAATAGCTAAAGGTTTGCATCGTTAGGAAAAATGACAAATTCGGAGATAATTTGTATTTTTCCTAACTATACAAACCTTAGCTATTTAATATGGGTATTACTTTCGGCGTAGCTGAAAAGACGAGCCATTAGAATTTTAACGAGGGTTTACTATCCCCTTCGCTAGTAGGGAGGGGTAGCTTGCTACCCCTCCCCCCTCACACACCTGTGTGCTGAGCTCACTTTGCTTAGAGGTAGGACTTCACGGGGGATAGGGCTGGCGGGCAAGTTTGATTAAATAGCTAAGGTTTGTATAGTTAGGAAAAATACAAATTATCTACGAATTTGTCATTTGTTCTGTAACTGAAATACAAACCACGCTATTTAATATGGGTGACTCAACCCTTAGGAAGGGTGGAAAAGTCCCAGCCATACTGGCTTTTGGCTTTGCCCAGGGACTCATTATCTGAGTGTGTCAGCACTCAACAATAAAGAGTCCCTGCATCTCGCTCGCACCTTGCTATGCTAGGGCTGCGGCCTACATAAGCTGTGTGTGAAGGATTATGTGTGACTCGTCCTAGGAAGTTGACCTGAAGTTCTTTAGATGGAAAACTTTAGGCAAGGACTTTCCCAATACCACCTTGTCAGGGTATGGGGACGTGACAGTATTAACTTAATACTAGGAACGCAAGGAAACATGGTTTACCCGCAGTGGTTTGAGGTCAGCTGTGCAGAGAACCCAGGATGCTGCTTTCCCCAAGAGAAGGGAGGATGAAGAAAAGAATATGGGTCAGACATAACTTTCCTTTCATGCAGACTGAAACCGGGTAACAATGCCCTCAACCCTCTGCTACTTGTCCATTAAGGAGCCTGAGGTTTAAACCAGCTGTTGTGCAGCCACCACAAACCCGATAGAGAACGAATCGAGCCTCCTGTGGGTCACGTCTTGCAGGTAGTGGGCTGTGAAGGTCGTCTGACGATTTCACACTCCTGCTTGTAGAACCTGCGTCACTGGGAAGTTCTTCTTGAAGGCCAGGGGCGTAGCTACGCCCCTGACATCATGCGCTCTAAGGCGACATGACGGAGAAGGGTCAGGATTCAGGGACAGATGGATCGCCCTACGAATCCATGCGGAGATGGTATTCTTGGTGACCCTCCTCTCTGTTCTCCCAGTGCTCACAAACAAAGCTTGCACTTGGGGACAAATGCAGCCGTTCTTTGAGATATAACCTCAGACTCCTTACTGGACACAGTAGGGGAAGGTCTGGGTCATCTGTTACAGAACGAAGACTCGAAATCCGGAAAGAGTCGAATCGAAGATCCGGCACAACCGGATTCTGTGTCTTAGCCACAAACTCAGAGATGAATATGAACGTTACCTCCCCTCATCCCCTTGCATGGGCGATGTCAACGAGAGACCATGAAGTTCACTGACTCGCTTGGCCGAGGCCAATGCTAGTAGGAACACCGCCTTCCACGTTAGGTGGCGATCTGAAGCCTAGCGAAACGGTTTGTAGGGAGGTCTCTTAAGAGGCCTGAGAAATCGAACCATATTCCATGGAGGAGGTCTCACTTCCGACTGAGGGCAGGTAAGATCATATCTTCGTCTGAGTAGGGAAAGTTCCAGCGAGGGAGAAATATCCACTCCTTTGAGCCTGAAGGCTAGACTTAAGGCTGAGCGATAGCCTTTCATTGCCGAGACTGAAAGGCGCATTCTTCCCGCAAATATACGAAGAACTCCGCTATTGCTGGAACAGTGGTATCGAGTGGAGAGATACCCCTTCACGACTCCAACCACAGGAACTCGCCACTTTGCCTGGTAGACCCCTGCGGATGATCTACGCAGGTGTCCAGACATCCCGTTCGCAACTCGTTGCGACAATCCTCTCTTAGCGAGGAGATGCTGGATAGTCTCCAGGCTTGAAGTCGAAGCGAAGCTACGGCTTTGTGAAAGATGTTGGCATGTGGTTGTTTGAGTAGGTTGTGCCGTAGAGGGAGTTCCCTCAGAAGTTCCGTTAGGAATTGCGGAAGGTCCGGAAACCATTCCGCGTGATGAGCCACAAAAGCGTCATCGAGAGATTGACCAATATTCTGGTCTTGTTGAGTATCCTCCTCATCAGACAGAACAAGGGAAAAGCTTACATGTCGGTGCTGTCCCACCGTTGTTGGAAGGCATCTTGCCAGAGTGCCTTGGGATCTGGGACTGGGGGGCAATACAGCGGGAGCTTGAAGGTCAGTGCTGTAGTGAACCGATCCACAGTCGGGTAACCCAACAAAGTCAGGATGTTGGCTACTGGATGATCTGAGGACCACCCGGTACTCATTATCTGAGAAGCTTTGCTCCGACCGTCGGCGAGCACATTCCCTTTGTCTGGGATGAAGCGAGCCGATAGAGGAATCGAGTGGACTTCGGTCTATCTCAGTATCTCTACTGAGAGATGGGATAGCTGCTTGAAAAGGTACCTCCTTGCTTGTTGATGTAAGCCACTATTGTGGTGAAGTAGCTCATCACACCACAGAGTGATCCGCCAGGTCCTTGTTGGAACTGTTGAATGGCCAGGAAGACAGCCTTCATCTCTAGCAGATTTATATGGAGGCACTTTTCCGATTCTGACCACAGGACAGGGGTCCTGTGGTACAGAACGTGGGCTCGCCCCCAAGACAGCCTTCATCTCTAGCAGATTTATATGGAGGCACTTTTCCAATTCTGACCACAGGCCAGGGGTCCTGTGGTACAGAACGTGGGCTCGCCCCCTTCCTTGAGGTGTCCGAAAACAGCATCCAAACCGGAGGAAGGAACGAGAAGATCCATTTTCCTTCGTAGGTTCTCGCTTATCACCCACCACTGGCGATTCGTCCATTCCGCAGGATCAATAGGGATCATGGTATCCGGGGAATTGCAGCCTTGATTCCACTAGGACCTGAGTCGCCCCTGGAGAGACCTCATCCTGAGGCGACCGTAGAGAACTAGACGAGCCAAGGGTGAAAGGTGACCGAGGAGACGTAACCATGATTGGGTTGGAAGCTCTTCTTGTCTGAGGAAAGGGCTTGCGACTCTTCTCAGACTTGCTATCCTGTCGTCTGATGGAAAGGCGTTATGGAGATTGGTGTCTATAATCATGCCCAGGTGAACCAGTCATTGATTGGGCAGCAGAGCGGACTTCTCGAGACTTACCATGATCCTTAGATCCTGGCAAAGTCGTAGAAGTTTGTCTCGGTGTCAAAGAGGGAATGACTCCGAGTCTGCTAGGATCAGGCAGTCATCCAGATAATGGAGGAGACGGAAGCCGATCCTGAGTGCCCATGATGAAATTAAGGTGAACAGTCCGGTGAAACCCTGTGGTGCTGTGGAGAGACCGAAACATGGCACCTTGAACTGGTACTCCTTGTAGTCTATGCTGAATCCTAAGTACTTCCTTGAAGACGGATGAACTGGGATCTGGAAGTACAGGGCCTTCAGGTCCAGAATACACAAGAAGTCTTGCGGTTTACTGCCAGACTGACTGTGTCTGCGGTCTCCATGCTGACTGAAGTATGCTTTAGTCTGGACCTCTGCCCACAGAGTTCGCCGCCTTGCTGATCCCATGACAAGGGTATTAAATGACATCGGATTCGTCCTCAGGGGAGGTAGAGATAATGTGAACAGGATGCGATATCCCTGACTGATTACGGAAATCGTCCAGGAAACGGCCCTGAGTTGCTGCAACCTGTCTGCGCAACCTTGTAGGTATCCTGCCACTGGCAGACATGCAGGGAAACTGCCAATCCTAGCATTTGCGGCCTCGGTTGCTCCTTCTAGGATTCTTCCCTCCCCTGGGGGACTTCTTGCCTTTCTTGTCCTTGACCGGAAAGGGCTTAGACCCCACTGTCTTACCTTCCTTTGATTTGGTAGGACGTGGCTGCTGATTGATTGATTGATTTAAAGTTTTCAGGCATCCTGACATCTAAGGTCATTGATGCCAGTAACATTTAATTTATGTATACAAAAATAAAAAATAAAATGAAATAAAAATTAAAAGAGTATTTAATTAAAATCATAAAAGTTGAATGTCATAAAAGTTAAATAGTTTTCAGAAGACCTGCTTCTGAAATAAATCTAAAAATGCCACTTGCATGGTAGGACACATCATTTCCAAGAATCTTGGCAAGGATGAACCTGCCACCCTCACCTCGAGCCTCAAACAAATATCTATTCCTTAAGTTGTTATAATTGGGGCATTCGGTCAACAAATGCCTCACTGTTAGAGGTACTAAACAGTCATCACAATACGGTTGGTGTTGGCCCTTCAGCAGAAACTCGTGTGTCAACAGTGTGACCAATACGGAGACGACAAAGAGACGTCTCCCATTTTCGGGGCATCATATTATACCTCCAAGGAGATATGACATTTGTTACCTCTTGCATTTTATTCCCATCTAGGCTATCCCATTGCTGTTGCCATTTATTGCAAACCAATTTCTTGATGTCAGGTAAGAAATCATTACAGGGAATGGGATACCTTCTTGGCAGCAACTCGGATGCAGCCTTCTTAGCCAGTGAATCTGCCTTCTCATTCCCACACACACCTACATGTGCTGGAACCCAACAAAATTAAACTGTTATACCTCTCCGTCCAATAATAAAAAGCCATTCTAAAATCTTTAAAACTAGAGGGTTATTAGAATTAAAAACTTCTATAGCTTGAAGGACACTCCTTGCATCACTAAAAATTGTAAAATTACCCTCCTTCTCCAATGCTATTTTCTCAATAGCGGTTAATATGCTATACAGTTCGGCAGTAAATATGGAAGCGGTCAGAGGAAGTGCACCTCTACAATTAAAACCATTACTATGTACTCCAAATCCAACGCCAGCATCAGATTTGGAGCCATCAGTATAGATAAAAGTTGATCCTCTATGTTCTTTAACATGTTCAATAAAAAGAGACCTGGCTTCTAGGTCTGACATATTCTTCTTATCTCCAATAAAATATTTACAAAAAGATATCTCTGGTAACTTCCATGGAGGCATTGATGATACCTTGAATGGAAGTACCTTATTTCTAATTATATCCAGACTATTTAATAATCGTTTCACCCAAAAGCCATAAGGTTGAGGAGATTTTGGGTGCAACTCAAAGTATGATGCGTGTCTTACAAGGCTTGCAGTCTGAAAGGCTAGAGAGTTGGGGAGTCTTTGCAATCTAAACCAATACTGAATAATGGAAGACATTCGGTAAAGGTCTAGAGGTAACTCTCCAGCATCAACAAGGAGACTTGGTATAGGCGAGGTTTTAAAAGCTCCTGTAGACAATCTAATACCTGCATGATGTATCGAGTCTAATATTTTTAACCGGCTTGGGGTGGCTGAAGAATATATTTCACATCCATAACTAATTTTGGAAAAAATCAAGGCCTTGTATACTGTAATTTTAAAATAGTATTGCGGTCTGCCCCCCATGATGTATGGGACAATACTTCTAAGATATTCAGAGCTTCAACACATTTAGCTTTTAACGCTTTTAAGTGATAAACCCATGTAAGCCTACAATCAAATATCAAACCTAAAAATTTAGCTTCACTTGCACATGGTATCCGTTGACCTTTAATGTATATATCCGGGTCTGGATGTACTCCCCGGATACGACAAAAATGTTATTTTGATAATAAAATAAATTTTTGAATATACTTACCCGGTGATTATATAGCTGCAACTCTGTTGCCCGACAGACAACTCTACGGTAAAAACTCGCCAGCGATCGCTACACAGGTTGCGGGTGTGCCCAACAGCGCCATCTGTCGTCCAGATACCCAGTACTCAATGTAAACAAAGACTCAATTTTCTCCTCGTCCCACTGCGTCTCTATTGGGGAGGAAGGGAGGGTCCTTTAATTTACAATCACCGGGTAAGTATATTCAAAAATTTATTTTATTATCAAAATAACATTTTTCAATATTTAACTTACCCGGTGATTATATAGCTGATTCACACCCAGGGGGGTGGGTAGAGACCAGCAATATATGTTTACACTTTTATGAGCTAAGAGTTTTTATTTCATTTTAGAAGTTATCAAAATAACAAAAACAAAATAAATAGGTACCTGGTAAGGAAGTCGACTTGAACAATTTCTCTGCCTTTTAAGTACGTCTTCCTTACGGAGCCTCGCGATCCTCTTAGGATGCTGATCGACCCCTAGGATCTGAAGTATCAAGGGTTGCAACCCATACAACAGGACCTCATCAAAACCCCTAATCTAGGCGCTCTCAAGAAATGACTTTGACCACCCGCCAAATCAACCAGGATGCGAAAGGCTTCTTAGCCTTCCAGACAACCCAGAAAACAACAATAAAAACATTTCAAGAGAAAGATTAAAAGGGTATGGAATTAGGGAATTGTAGTGGTTGAGCCCTCACCCACTACTGCACTCGCTGCTACGAATGGTCCCAGTGTGTAGTAGTTCTTGTAAAGAGACTGGACATCTTTCAAGTAAAATGACGCGAACACTGACTTGCTTCTCCAATAGGTTGCGTCCATTATACTTTGCAGAGATATATTTTGCTTAAAGGCCACGGAATTTGTTACAGCTCTAACTTCGTGCGTCTTCACCTTAAGCAAAGTTCGGTCTTCCTCACTCAGATGTGAATGAGCTTCTCGTATTAACAATCTGATAAAGTCTGACCAAGCATTCTTTGACAAAGGCAAGGATGGTTTCTTAACTGAACACCATAAAGCTTCAGATTGGCCTTGTAAAGGTTTAGTACGCTTTAAATAGAACTTAAGAGCTCTAACAGGGCATAAGACTCTTTCTAGTTCATTGCCTACGATCTCCGATAAGCTGGGGATATCGAAAGATTTAGGCCAAGGCCGAGAAGGCAGCTCATTTTTGGCTAGAAAACCAAGTTGTAGCGAACAAGTGGCTTTTTCTGACGAAAATCCTATGTTCTTGCTGAAGGCATGAATCTCACTGACTCTTTTAGCCGAGGCTAAGCATACCAGGAAAAGAGTCTTAAGAGTGAGATCTTTCAGGGAGGCTGATTGTAACGGCTCCAACCTGTCTGATATGAAGAATCTTAGTACCACGTCTAAATTCCATCCAGGGGTAGCCAAACGACGCTCCTTCGTGGTCTCAAAAGACTTAAGGAGGTCTTGCAGATCTTTATGTTTGGAAAGATCTAAGCCTCTATGCCGGAAGACCGATGCCAACATGCTTCTGTAGCCCTTGATAGTGGGAGCTGAAAGGGATCGTCCTTTTCTCAGGTATAAGAGAAAAACAGCTATTTGAGCTACAGAGGTACTGGTCGAGGATACAGAAACTGACTTGCACCAGTCTCGGAAGACTTCCCACTTCGATTGGTAGACTCTAATGGAAGAAGCTCTCCTTGCTCTAGCAATCGCACTGGCTGCTTCCTTCGAAAAGCCTCTAGCTCTCTCGAGTCTTTCGATAGTCTGAAGGCAGTCAGACGAAGAGCGTGGAGGCTTTGGAGTACTGTACCTTCTTTACGTGTGGCTAACGTAGAAGGTCTACCCTTAGAGGAAGACTACTGGGAACGTCTACTAACCATCGAAGTATCTCGGTGAACCATTCTCTCGCGGGCCAGAGGGAAGCAACTAACGTCAACCTTGTCCCTTCGTGAGACGCGAACTTCTGCAGTACCTTGTTGACAATCTTGAACGGTGGGAATGCGTAGAGATCCAGATGTGACCAATCTAGGAGGAAAGCATCTATATGTATTGCTGCTGGGTCCGGGACTGGAGAGCAATAGATTGGAAGCCTCTTGGTCAGCGAGGTTGCAAAGAGATCTATGGATGGTTTTACCCAAAGTGGCCCAAAGTCTCTTGCACACATCCTTGTGGAGGGTCCATTCGGTTGGAATTACTTGCCCTTTCCGACTGAGACAATCTGCTATGACGTTCAAGTCGCCTTGGATGAACCTCGTTACTAGGGAGATGTCTTGACCTTTTGACCAGATGAGCAGGTCCCTTGTGATCTCGTACAACGTCAGTGAGTGGGTACCTCCTTGTTTGGAGAAGTACGCCAAGGCCGTGGTGATGTCCGAGTTAACTTCCACCACTTTGCCTCGAAGGAGAGACTTGAAGCTTTTCAAGGCCAGATGTACTGCCAACAGCTCCTTGCAGTTGATATGCATGCTCCTCTGACTCGAGTTCCACAGTCCTGAGCATTCCCGACCGTCTAGTGTCGCGCCCCAGCCCACGTCCGATGCGTCCGAGAAGAGAACGTGGTTGGGAGTCTGAACAGCCAGGGGAAGACCCTCTCTTAGGTTGATATTGTCCTTCCACCAAGTCAGACAAGACTTTATCTTTTCAGAAACCGGGATCGAGACCGCTTCTAGCGTCTTGTCCTTTTTCCAGTGAAAAGCTAGATGGTATTGAAGAGGACGGAGGTGTAGTCTTCCTAGTGACACAAATTGTTCCACGGATGACAGCGTCCCTACCAGACTCATCCACAGCCTGACTGAGCAGCGTTCCTTCTTCAGCATCTTCTGGATGGATAGCAGGGCTTGATCTATTCTGGGGGCTGATCGTCTTGCTGTTCAGCAACGTCCTCATCAGAGGGTTCCTCATCCGAAAACTGATGAGGAAAACGGCAACGGAGTGGGCAACGTCTGGCTCGCTGAGTCCGGTCGCACTGGTGGATGCGTGACGGAGCCGGACGCAATATCATGGAACTGCTGCACAGTCTGAGAACTGTCAACAACCATGGGTGCGCGAGGAAGCACAGCGTCAACCCGAGACTGTCTAGACCGTCTGGGTTGTGCAGTCAACACCCTACCGGGTTGCTGAGGTTGACGCACTGCGTCAAAACAAGTCACCTCTGCTGGTTGTTGAACGTCCTGAACGTCAACAACCACCTCCGAGCGTCGCTTAACGTCAACGTGCGGCTGGCAACCCACACTGGGTCGCATCGGTGGAGGAACCACCTCAACTGGCAGACGCGAGTAGGTTACCTCAGCGTCAACAGGGCGCACAACCGACCGGTTGGAAGGTTGTTGGCCAGAAGGTTCGGTAGCAACCTTCTCCGCATTAAAGTCCTCTATCAAGGACGCAAGCTTGGACTGCATGTCTTGCAGCAAAGCCCATTTAGGGTCTACGGGAGCAGGTGTGGCAACAGACGGGGTTAGCGACTGAGGCGGTACTGTTTACCATCCCTGAAAGCCTTGTTATGCGTGACATAATTGTACAGCAAAACTTCAAAGGCTCGAAAACAGCTGTGAAGTTGACCTGTAAACAACTTGGAGCGTCTCCTGGCCAGGCGCCAGGGAGAGTCTACGAGAATTGAGAAGTCTATCTGGGCAGAGGCATGAACTCCCAAGCCGAGAACTTCTCTCGTGTCATATCAGACTCTCGCTCTATAAACCAGTTTAAAAGAAGGGAAAGCAAAGGCTGTATCCCCCAAACTCCTCCTGGTGAAAAACCAGTCGCCTAGCCAACGTAAAGCTCTCTAGGAGAGCGAGAGAGCACTAGCTTAAAAACAACGGCTTCGAAATAGCTAGGCCTAGTGTAAGCTCTGACGTTTAGGCGAACGAGGAGCAGCAGTTACAAAAAGATTAAATCATCATGATTTAATTAAAGTCCATAGGAGGCTAAGCAGCTTTAGGCTCCTCTTCATCTGACAGAGTCCTCAAGGGAATATCAGTAGGAGGGGGAACAGCAACTTCCTCATCTACAGGAACCTTGTCCGATAAAAGCTGAGTCTCAAGCAAGGGAGAGACCTACCGTGGTGGCAATGCTTTACAAGCAGAGTCCACACTCACTGGTGCATTAGTAGCGGACCAGAACGCAACGTCATGTAACTGCTTGACAGTCTGTGAACTGTCAACAACTGAACTGTCAACCACAACAGGTGCGTGAGGACGCACAGCGTCCACTCGAGACTGCTTTGACTGCCTAGACTGAGCAGTCAAAACAACTCTAGAATGCGGAGGTTGACGCACAGCGTCAAAACAAGTCAACTCCGATTGTTAGTGAACGTCTTGAACGTCAACAGGAGCCTCAGCAAGTGGCCTAACGTCCAAATGCGGCTGAAAAACCACACGAGACCGCATCGAGTGTGGTTCTAAACAACCTGACTGACGTGACTAAGCTACGCCAACGTCAACAGTAAGCACAAAGGAACGTTAGGTTGGCTGAAAGCCAGGATATCGATGAGATAAACGGCTAGACTCAACGGACTAATCGGCAGAATAGTCTTCCATAAGGGAGGCAAGCATATACTGCATGTCTTGCCATACAACCCATTAAGGATCAACGGAAATGGTTGTGGTAAGAGACGAGGGTAACGTCTGTGACCGCAACACTTTGCCTACAAAAAAAGACTCTCGGAGTCTGTGTTACGCTTTTGTTAGGCGGCGAGCAGTTATCCGACGACTGCATAGGGTCAGAGCTGTCCTAATGGTTGTAACCAGGACGCTGGACCTGTCCTGAAAGGACTGACTTTCGCTTAAGGGCTTCGAAACCTTGTGACAGGTTTCTTATGCGAAAAGCCTTCGGATGACGAGGAGAAACAACGTCTCTCTCGTCTTATGGTAGGGGAGATCTTGGTAAGATACACCCGATACCATAGAGGGAAAACGTCTGTTCGTTGGTCAAGGCCTCTCGAACCCATAAGTCGTTTGACATTACTTCTCCCCTGGGCTTGGGAGCATGTAAGAGGTCCCGGACTAGGTGAACGACAGGCACAAACAGACGAACCCTCGGACGCAACACTGTAACACTTTGCGCATATCACTTTATCACTTCGATTTTCTGTTTTGCACTTATTTCACTGAAATCGAAACTTTTACTGATTTCTACCTGAAACACGCAATTCTACCCTTCATTAAAAGGTAGTAATTGCGAAATCAGTCGTATAATGCAAGCTCATTAATACCAGCAAAAAACAGAAAACATATTTTAAGATAAAAAAATCAGTGGCTGGGAAAGAGACTAAACACTAGTTCATATAAGTACGTTTTCAATCTCTCACCGCACATAGCCTGGGGACGAGAATAAAAAACTAAAACGATTTATCCTTCCTCCCCGTACAGCGACTAGGGACGAGAGTAACACGAGAACAACGTTACCCGCTTGAACGGAACGTTTTCTCTCCTCTCTCTCCCTCCGTCTCTATCTCTCTCTCTCTTTCTCTTGATTTCGCACCTAAGAGAAGAGCCCAATTATATTTCGTCAAAAAAACATGTTATTTGACTAAAGGAAAAAACTGAAAGGTTTTTCAAATAAAAAGTTCCTTTAAAATAGAATTTAAAACATTTAAGCTAAGAAAGAATGAACAAAACGTCAGAATCGATTTACTCTTACTGCAAAGTGAAACCGTGATACACTCTCTCTCTATCGTAACGATAGAGCGCATGTTGAACGTCCTGAACGTCAACAACTGCGTAGCATAAATAAACTAAACATTAGTTCATCTTTGAAAACAGTACGAAGACTATCAAAGAAATTCTTTCATAAAATATTACATTTAAAAAGTTTTAAATCCTTAGCTCTTTAAAAGCTACGATATAAAGGGCTCAACGTTGATTAACTTCGGTTTCCAAGTTAGGACCGCCTACTCTCAGGAAAGGTCTATATAAACAAAACATTAAAATTATTTCTATATGTTTATAATAAATGGAAAGTTAATCGAAGAGGCCTAATATAGGCGGAGAGATATAAAATATATAGAGGAAAATCTATAACGTGATATAATTACTAAAAGCCTAAACACACTTCCGTCTAAGGGAAGGGTCGGCCATTTAAAAGTGAAAGAAAGTCCATACTCTCTTTGTCACCATAATTAAATCTATCCAAAACGAGTTCAAGATTTAAGATGAAGATAAAACACCTGCATAGCGAAAGCTCAAAACTAGAATAAAGTACTTCACCAATTAGTTGTGAAAAAACTCCAGTTTAGCAACAGCGAGTAAGTACGTCTTGTCGATAGCTCGACAGAGAGAAAATTGAGTCTTTGTTTACATTGAGTACTGGGTATCTGGACGACAGATGGCGCTGTTGGGCACACCCGCAACTTGTGTAGCGATCGCTGGCGAGTTTTTACCGTAGAGTTGTCTGTCGGGCAACAGAGTTGCAGCTATATAATCACCGGCTAAGTTAAATATTGAAAAATGGACAATGGTAGTTTTACTTGTCGAGAACTTAAATCCATTCATGTCAGCCCACTGGATAATTTTATCAATAGAGTGTTGGATTTTTCTCTCAACCATTGCCATTCTAGTGCCAGCAAATGATATTGAGAGATCATCCACAAATAATGTTGAGAGAACATCCTGGGGAATGACTGAGGATATCCCATTAATTACTAGTGCAAACAGGGTTACACTCAGCACACTCCCCTGAGGAACTTCTTCTTCCTGACACTTACTCTCTGATAGAGTTTCCCCCACTCTCACTTGAAAAACTCTATGCGAAAGAAATGACTGAATAAATAGTGGTAGTTCTCCTTTTAATCCTAGTTCATGATTTGTTTTAAGTATACCATATCTCCATGTGGTATCATATGCCTTTTCAAGGTCGAAAAAAACTGTCACATGGTGCTGTTTGGAAGCAAAGGCTTCACAAATAGAGGACTCAAGTCTTATTAACACATCAGTTGTTGAGTGCATTTTTCTGAATCCACATTGAATCGGTGATAAAATACCCTTCTTTTCAAAGTACCACATCAACCTTACATTGACCATCTTCTCCATGATTTTACATAAACACGAAGTCAATGCAATAGGTCGATAGCTTGCTGCTAAAAACTTCTCCTTACCGGGTTTTAAAAAGGCTAAAATAATGGCTAGTTCCCAAACACTTGGGTAACTATAATCATGCCATATTCTATAAATAATACTTGTGCGGAATCAAGTTCTCTTTCAGTAAAAGGAGAATTATACGATTCTTCCCTTCCTGTTGCAAAATTTAAAATTTTCTTTTCTTCAATGCTCCTGTACTGGTGACCAGGAGCTACTACACTCTTGTACGATACATTTGAAAAATGGTCAGCCAGGGCATTGCTAACTTCATATCCTTCAGTCACAAACTGACCATTCACTTTCAACACTGGTGGTGGGTTTGGGGTAAATTTGCCTGCAATTTTTTTTATTTTCCTCCATACAGAAGATGGTGGTGTTCTACTATTAATGGAGGAAACAAAAGCCACCCAAGGTTGGCGTCTAGCTTCTTTCATGGCACGACGGAACTGTGCTCTACACTTTTTGTATGATATCAAATTTTCATCAGTACGGTGTCTACGCAATCCTGTTAATTCTGTGGACCACCACGGGACTGGTCGTCTTTTGAATAGTCCTGTGGTTTTGGGAATTGAATTGATTCCTGCTGTATGAAGAGTTCCATTCAGTAGGTCTATGGCATCATCAATACTTTCAAACTGTTCTGCTCTCCCTTCGATTTCACTTAGCTCAGAAAATTTAACCCAAAGATTCCAACGTGGCGATCTTTGCAAAGGCGGACCCTTGTTGGTGTTTATAATGATTGGTGCATGATCACTAGCATGCCAATCATCTAATGTCCTCCAATCAAAATCAAGAAGGCAGTTAGAGCTTGCAATTGAAAGGTCAATGCATGACAAAGTACCTGTCTGAACATGGAAGTGCGTGGGCTCTCCTGTATTAAGGAGTCCCACACCCTCATTCTCCACAATTGATGAGATAATATTGCCCCTTGTGTTGGCCAAAACATCCCCCCATAAAGGATGTCTACCATTCATATCTCCCAGTAAGAGAAAAGGTTGAGGGAGTTGTTGAATGACCTCTGCTAAATCATCATATAAAATATTATCATTTGGAGGTAAGTACAGAGACCATATTGTATATTTTCTCCCAATATCAATTTGTACAACAACTGCCTGCAGGGTTGTACGTATAGACATAGGTATTTGGGGAACATCTTGACGAATGTACATGAGACTTCCGCCATGGCTCCCTGCTTGTTGATTATATGGTGTTCTATAGCTAATATACTCTCGAGGACTAGGAGTGTTAGAATCAAGCATACTTTCCTGTAGACATACAATTATGGGGGAATGCTCATGAATTAGGAGCTTAAGTTCTTCATATTTCGCCCTCAAACCCTGACAGTTCCATTGCAAAATGGAGGAGAAAACTATGGATTATTTCTGGAAGACATCTTGGATGAGGTCTTCCCATTAGCAGTTTTTATTCTAACATTATTACCTGTAGGTTTCTTCAGAGGTGGTCTTGTTATGTTGGGTTTTACGTTTGTGTTTTTCTTCTTATCCTTTTGATCTATTTGTTGAGGTGGATTGTGGACCTCAACTTGAATTTCTGATTTATTCAGTTTCTCTTCTGGTTCATTAGAAACATCAACAGACAAAACATCAAATTTATTTGATGTCATAACCTTAACGTTTCTAATGGAGGGTGGAGAGAGAGATGGAGGTCTCTCTCTTTTACGATTAATAGATGGTGGGATTCGAGGTTTTTGCACCTTTCCCACTACAGGTGCATCAGGTAAGTTAGTCTTAAGTGGAACCTCCATCAGATCAGGCAAGGACATGGCCTGAGAGAGGTTTGTATTATTTTTTGTAATGGCGGCTGAAGGCTGTACAGCAATGGGCAATGACCTAGTGTTAATGCACTGTGGTAAAGCCTCGGGCGGTAATATGGTTACCTCGTTATTTGACATTTTGTCAGATGGTATACTTTTTTTTTAGCTATTGGCAGCGCTAGGTTGGTTTGATTTTAATGCCTTAGCATATGTATTTGATTTATTTAATAGTCTTTTGGCATGGGTCACACTTATATGTTCTAAGTTTGATTTGTTGAGGGCAGCTTCCTCCAACTTATATAGCTCGCAGCTCTTGTCTGTGGATTTGTGATTCGAGCTGCAATTTAAACACCTGGCTCCAAGTGCACACTCTCCATGGTAAGATTTGGAGCAAATACCACACATCTCATTTTTGCAAACTTTGGACGGGTGCCCAAATTTAAAACAATTAAAACATTGCAATGGCTTCTGCTTGAAGGGTCTTACTTTAATCCTTTCGTTCTCGATAATAATATGAAAAGGTACATCAGCATCCTGGAATGTAAGGATTATCATTGATGTACCTGGGACTTTGTGAACTTTCCATACATTTAATGGACACATGGCCAGTATCTCCTCCTCTGTAAAATCATATAGATCTCTGTTAAAAACTACGCCCCTTCCGTAGCTAAAATTTAGGTGGGGTTTGACATCTAACTTAATGTCATCATTACTCATTTTCATATTGGACAATATTACCGACTGTGTACTGGATTTGGCATGGATAAGGAAACTATTTTTTCCAAAACGAGATATATCGCCTGGTGCAATAGTTCCTACTTTTTTCTGAATCAATTTGCATATTTTAAAATAATTCCCTGTAACCCCCTTTGATTCACCTATAAGCCACATCGGTGGTTTTGGATTTCTCTGGGAGGGCACAACTAAATCTGCATCTTTTTCCAACCAATCGGCAGACCTATACACATCCAAATCTTTTGGTACCTCATCGCAGAGAGCAGCCGCGACATTCAAGTTATTAATTTTAATATTATTAAAGTTACTTATTGCACTAAATGCTTCATCATAACTACTATAAGATATCCATGAATCCCAAGTTTCAGCTTCAAGTTTCATCCTTATCTCTTTTATGCATCCATAGCATTCAAATGCTTTACAAAGATTATCATAATTTGTCTCTATTGAAATTTGTGTAACATGAAGGATTCGAAGTTTCCTCGTGTTACCTAAATTACTTGATTTTGAAATATTAGTAGAATGGTCCTTTCCCGTTCCGAGGTCATCAACAGAACTTTCCCTTATCACATTAGCAGAGGTCGTCAACAGTACCGGGGGAGAGTCAGCGTATCCAGGGGATGGGAGTTCGTTACTTAAAGAATCCATTAGACGAGAGAGAGAGAAAAGGGTTAGTTTGATGTACCTGCTCGAGAATGTTAGGCCATCACACGTCAGAGAGGAAATTTGCACTCTCCACTATCGGCACAATGAGAGTATACTTCCCAGATGGTCCACTCCATATCCTACCTATCGCGGCCGGGTCTGGAACCTATCTACCGCAATAAACGAGGGTTCACTGTACTAACGTTACCATAACGTGAGTGAAGTGATATAACAGAGGCCATTATATTGGGTTTGTGACCTGAGAACTACTAGGTTAGGTTAGGTGGGTTTGTTAGGTTCTGTACCCATTTTGTACATTTTTATATATTGTGTAAATGGTATATGGAAAAATTCTTTAAAATACACACGATAATACTGTATCATTGCTAACATTAGTAATTCCACCGTAACGTTGGTAACGCTGTGTATCACCGTAACGTTGATAATGCTGTGTACCGTTGGTAACATTGCTAATGTTATCGTTCACAGTACTACGTGTGTGAAGTGACACCGAATTTAAACAAGTCATTATATTTAAGTATCTTAACAAAATATATATAATAAAAGACATTATATTTAATCATTTTAATAGAAAATATGTTTTCCTGTAGAAAATAACGCGGTAAATGTGTAGGAGAGCTCCGCGGAAGATCTTGAAGAATTTAAACACCTACAATTCACTATTATATCATATAGAACGCTTATATAATAGTCAATATATGAGCAGCTTCTATTTAACGAAGATATTCGTGTGTATAGTTATGTTTCACCTGGATTTTTTCTAAGTGTTTGTTTTTGTTTACTGTGTGATGTCTTGGCTAAAATGAGCTGTTTCACCGCCTTACTGCGTATGGCAAACTATTTCTCAATGCTATTCTAACCAATAACAGGTGTTTTCTTGACGTCACACTGTTTGAAAACCAATCATGGCGGTTTTTACAAATCTAGCCAATGCTGACACTTATTACTTCACTTATCCCTGCTATTTTTCCACCAGTTACCACAGTTTACGTGAAGTTCCGCGGAGGAATATTTTTGCACGTCTCGGATCTCCCTTCAAACTAAAAAGCTCATTTTGCCGTAAAGTATGGAGTAGTTAGCAGGACCTTCATCCCGTTCCGACTGTGTCACTTGTGACAATTGCTTTATTTCTTATGGGGATTTTTGTGTACATTATTCAGGGAAAGTTGATTTGCTAATTGCATTTGCTCAACGTCATGGTTTGATTTTGGCAGAGAAAAAGTGCCCTAATTGTGAAAATGTGTGCCGTATAGATTACAACAAATTAGCATTCCGGTGTGATCGTAGTGTGGTTACTCGTGGGAAAAGGAAGAGGAGGTGCAATTTTTTCGTGTCTTGTTTCAAAGGTAAGTTAGATATTGAGACTAATTTGAAGTTTGTGTTCCTTTTTTTGCAAAAGGCGTTTTCATTTGAATTTGTTTCGTTTGAACTGAAACTTAATGTGGCCTTAAGGGGGGGTCGCAGGGGGGGCGGAGCCCCCCCCCCCCTCCCGGTAGGCCTAGGTAGGGGTACAGGGCCCCATAGGCTAGGTTAGGTGGGTGTCTTAGGTTCGGTGGTGTCCTGAAAATTACTGTGGCCTTAAGGGGGGGTCGCAGGGGGGGCGGAGCCCCCCCCCCGGTAGGCCTAGGTAGGGGTACATGGCCTCCAGGGTAGGGTAGGTAGTTGTATTAGGTTCGGTAGTGCCCAGAAAAATCACTTTTCTCCTCCTCCCCCCACCCAAAAACCCCGCTTCCCACTGGGGTCCCCCATAATTGTAGTAGTAGGTTTATGCTTACATTTTCTGTGTAAGAGTTAGGTGGTTGTAGGAGGATTATCTCACAGTTTCAAGGTAACTGTAGCTCTAATTTACTGTTTTCTTTCGTTTTCTACTTTTAGAAACTTTTAAATCGAGCGCGGAGCTCTCCTACACATTTACCAATAACGCGATTTAACCGGTTTTCACTTTCATTTCATCCGTAATAACAGCAACCAGTCCGGATTGATTGTTCTGTTGGTTTACAGTTGAAATGAAGGTCAAATTCTGTCAAATCACGTTATTTACTACAGAAAAACATATATTTTCTGTTCGAAATCAGAACCTGTAATACAGTACAATTTTACCAAAATCGATTTGTTTGCAGGTAATTGTCACTTAGCCTATAGCTTTTCAATAATGTAATATAGAGGTGTCATTCCCCACACTCCTTATTAGGGACAGTGTGTTGTAAACATTCAAACCCATTAATATACAGCATATATGGCTCATTGTAACCACACAGCTATTTTCTGCTGCGCACCTTTTGGTGCATGGGGCGTGGACCTGCTGGTATTGACATATATATCACTATTAACTCAATTGCTATTTTGTGCATAATAACCAGATTACAATCTATGTACAAAGATATTTAAGGTAAGTGGAAATCATAAGGGATACATAATTGTACGTCAATGTGACAGGCACCCACCGTTAAGTATGGAAACGGACTCAGTCCCTAAGTTAGATTAAGCAGGTGGGTAAATTTTTAGTTTCAGCCAAATTTGGAAAAATGCAATAAAAATATATTTGTTGCATCAGAAATAGTGTGGTTTCAATGAATTTAACGTTTATTTTGACTGCAAACCAACCGATTTAGAGATTTACTATGTATACCCTAGTTCATCCCACCAATTATGGGGGACACCCTTTGGGAACCGGGGTTTTGGGTGGGGGAAGGGGGGGGAGGGTGTTGGGGCATTGAATGATATTTGCAATAAATGAATAATTAATGTTCCAGCACCCCTCCCCCATACCCCTAACTAGGCCTACCGGGGGGAGGGGGGTAGGGCCCCCCAGCGACCCCCCCTTAAAGCCACAGTAATTTTCAGGGCACCACAGAACCTAACAAACCCACCTAACCTAACCTAGGGGCCCTGTACCCCTACCGGGGGGGCTTCGCCCCCCCTGCGACCCCCCCTTATGGCCACAGTAATTTTCAAGGCACCACAGAACCTAACAAACCCACCTAACCTAACCTAGGGGCCCTGTACCCCTACCGGGGGGGGGGCTTCGCCCCCCCTGCGACCCCCCCTTAAGGCCACAGTAATTTTCAGGGCACCACAGAACCTAACAAACCCACCTAACCTAACCTAGGGGCCCTGTACCCCTACCGGGGGGGGGGGCTTCGCCCCCCCTGCGACCCCCCCTTTAACCAGGGGTAAATTTGAATATATATATTTTGTTAAATCACTTCTTACCTTAAACGGAAGATGACGATGAAGATGTGGAAGGTTGTGGTTGACCCTCCTTTACAGATTTGGTACAATACCACACGTCTATCCTCACGAAAATGTAAAGCCGAATCACATTTACCACACTGGACACTTAAAGGTAATACGGAATGCTCCCTTAGAAAACGATTCACTACTTCAGGAGTTCCATTATAATTCCCATGAAATCTGCCGATCACATCAAAATAGGAATAACGACATATTTCACACAACCGTACCGGAGGATCCATGACAGTCAAGTGACGTGTGATGAAAATATAGAAACCGGAACTTTTGAAAACCGAAAACAAACGACAATCACGGGTTTCTCCCATAATGAAATAGGGAAAAAAACAAAATACTATCGTTTACAATGTTATATTGCACGAAAAACAGATCCTTGAAACAAGACTGAGAGACCAATGAATCGTCCAATAATAACCCTTGAAAAGAACCCAGTAGTATTTAGATTGGAGGAGCGACATTAGTGGGAGGAGCAAATGCGCATTCAAGCAAATATTGTCACATTGCGCAATGGGGAGGAGCCAAGTAAGATGAAAACAGATATACAAACGAACAAGAGCTACCTTGCGTGCCCATGGAAAGATATACACTAAACTTAGAAAAAGTCAAGACCTTCAATTCCTGAAATATTTTTTTTCTCTGTAAGTATGCATTAGCGACAATAATGTATTGAGAAGAAGTGTTTTGTTATCACGTGCTTTACTAGGAAAATATATTAATATAATACATTTCCCAATTTGGTTGAATCCAAAACTTTACCGATTTCCCATGCAAGACACAAACCTAGACCTATGTATTTTTCATACTGTTTCAGCCGAGGTTTGTACAATTTCATTAAAAGTGCATGGCGTAATCCACTTATCTATAGTTTCCCAAACACAAACAAACTGATTTCCCTAAATAATAAACTAATATTTTACATAGTTGAATGATTTGCACAATATATAATTGTCATAGATACTTAATGCACAGGTTAGGTTAGGTTAGATTGGGAATCACATAATTGAATGTTTTGCACAATAAATAATTGTCATGGATGCTTAATGCACAGGTTAGGTTAGGTTAAGTCAGGTCAAGATAATCTAGGCAAAAAAAATATATGGTAGCGTTCGTTTACCTTGAAAACTGTCGTAAATAGCTGACTCCTTTCCTATACGTTTAAGTGGCTTTTCACATTTCTTGCGTATTTGCCCCTGCCTTCATGACACTAATGTAGATCCGGTTTAATTCAAGGCTTGTGTTGATTGTAAAATGCATCACGGTAAACTTGCGCATCAATATTATGCAACTTTGATTACAACGATTCACTGCACATACAAATAAGACTTCAGGCGGTACAGCAACTAGTCTTGTTTGACTTTCACTGTCACACAGTGTTACCAATGGGAACATTCACGACGTATCCCAAATTATTATTATTATTATTATTATTATTATTATTATTATTATTATTATTATTATTATTATTATCATCATCTCTTGCTAAGCAGCCTAAGCTACAACCCTAGTTAGAAAAACAGGATGCTATAAGCCCAAGGGCTCCAAAAGTTCAAAATAACCCAGTGAAGAAAGGAAATAAATAAACTACGAGAGAGTCAATGAACAATTGAAATAAAATATCTTAAGAACGGTAACAACATTGAAAAAAATCTTTCATATTTAATCTACAAAAACTTAGAAAATTAGAGGGAAGAGAAAATATAAGTGTCAAGCAATGGACATATGTTAGGCATTGGAGTTTTTGGCTCCTTTGATTTTAAAGATATTAGTCCAAAGTGATATTATGTAATGGCAAAGGAATCATCAGAAATAAATTGATTAATGTAATAAAAAGACAAGAGGTATAATGGTGTGGTACAGAGACAGTAAACTCGACAAAAAACTTGCGGAAAAAAGGTAAAAACCAAACAAATAGTATCCTAAATCATACTATTTTGCCATTTCGTATCCATTTTCTCGGTCTCGTAAGAGAGTACTGTCAAAAAGTATACAAAGGATATATTCGTTTTCATACTGGGAACACTGTCACTTGCATAAGTAGGCTTGGTAGTGGTAGGTGGGAGATTTAATCAATCTGGAAGTATCCGGCAACTTTTCGTTACGTGAGCGCAAGGTTACAATTCAAAGACAATAAATAGGCTTAAATATAGTACCTTTATATCGGTACTCTAGGCTTAAATGTTTTCCAATTTATCTACAAAGGCGATTTGGCATTTATCTGTGTTGGTATTAAGAGTTATATTAAGTGACTGGTGCATGCAATCTTTCAACGTGAAGATGACAACGATAAAATCGTGTTGGTTGCAATCATTTTCCCATGTATGTTTTAATGGTGAATAGAAAAACGACTGCATTGATAACAGCCTGTGGCAAGACAGACGTTTGTGGTTAGAGCTGATTGACATCAAGGAACGATGATTGATGCCCTTCTATTTGTGTGTGTTATTGCGTGTACAGAGTGAAGGTGTTGCTCTGGTAGTTACCAAAGATGCTGGTGAATCATTGCAGAGAGGGATAAGATCGACAGGAATCTCTCCAATCACGTGGTACAAAGGTGGGTTATGTGTGGGTGAAACCGAGATTGTCTAGCTAGCAGGGAAGGGATATAAGATATAAGAGGACTTGATTTTAAACAATTCTTCTTCACTCAGGGGGTTTAACTATTGCACGGTAGTTGTTCAGTGGCTACTTTCTCTTGGTGAGGGTAGAAGAAACTCTTTAGGTATGGGAAGCACCTCTTCTAGGAGGACACTCCAAAATCAAACCATTGTTCTTTAGTCTTTTGGTAGTGCCATAGCCTCTGTACAGTGGCCTTCCACTGCTGGATTAGAGTTCTCTGGCTTGAGGTTACACTCGGGCATACTATTCTATCTTATTTCTCTCCTCTTGTTTTTTTCTTTTTTTTCTTATAGTTTATATATGAATTTATTCTATTGTACACTGTTATATTTAATAGTTAATTACTTCTTTCCTTTCCTCACCTCTATACTCCTCCCTCCACACTCCTTCTGCCTTCCACACTCCTCCCCTCCACACTCTTTCTCCCTCTCACACCCCTTCTCCCCTCCACACTCATTTTCCCTTCCAAACTCTTTTTCCCTCTCACACTTCTTCTCCCTTCCACACTCCTTCTCCCCTCCACATTCTTTCTCCCTCTCACACTCTTTCTCCCCTCCACACTCCTTCTACCCTCCATACTTCATCTCCCTTTCAAACTCCTTCTCCCTTCCACACTCCTTCTCCCCTCCACACTCTTTCTCCCTCTCACACCTTCTCCCTCCACGCTCCTCATCTCCACATTCTTTCTCCCCTCCACACTCCTTCTCCTCTCCACACTCCTTCTCCTCTCCACACTCCTTCTCCTCTCCACACTCCTTCTCCCCTCCACACTCCTTCTCCCCTCCACACTCCTTCTCCCCTCCACACTCCTTCTCCTCTCCACACTCCTTCTCCCCTCCACACTCCTTCTCCTCTCCACACTCCTTCTCCCCTCCACACTCCTTCTCCTCTCCACACTCCTTCTCCTCTCCACACTCCTTCTCCCCTCCACACTCCTTCTCCTCTCCACACTCCTTCTCCCCTCCACACTCCTTCTCCTCTCCACACTCCTTCTCCCCTCCACACTCCTTCTCCTCTCCACACTCCTTCTCCTCTCCACACTCCTTCTCCCCTCCACACTCCTTCTCCCCTCCACACTCCTTCTCCTCTCCACACTCCTTCTCCCCTCCACACTCCTTCTCCTCTCCACACTCCTTCTCCTCTCCACACTCCTTCTCCTCTCCACACTCCTTCTCCCCTCCACACTCCTTCTCCTCTCCACACTCCTTCTCCCCTCCACACTCCTTCTCCTCTCCACACTCCTTCTCCCTCCACACTCCTTCTCCTCTCCACACTCCTTCTCCTCTCCACACTCCTTCTCCCCTCCACACTCCTTCTCCTCTCCACACTCCTTCTCCCCTCCACACTCCTTCTCCTCTCCACACTCCTTCTCCCCTCCAAACTCCTCCCTCCACACTCCTTCTCCTCTCCACACTCCTTCTACCCTCCATACTTCATCTCCCTTTCAAACTCCTTCTCCCTTCCACACTCCTTCTCCCCTCCACACTCTTTCTCCCTCTCACACCTTCTCCCTCCACGCTCCTCATCTCCACATTCTTTCTCCCCTCCACACTCCTTCTCCTCTCCACACTCCTTCTCCTCTCCACACTCCTTCTCCTCTCCACACTCCTTCTCCCCTCCACACTCCTTCTCCTCTCCACACTCCTTCTCCCCTCCACACTCCTTCTCCTCTCCACACTCCTTCTCCTCTCCACACTCCTTCTCCCCTCCACACTCCTTCTCCTCTCCACACTCCTTCTCCTCTCCACACTCCTTCTCCCCTCCACACTCCTTCTCCTCTCCACACTCCTTCTCCCCTCCACACTCCTTCTCCTCTCCACACTCCTTCTCCCCTCCAAACTCCTCCCTCCACACTCCTTCTCCTCTCCACACTCCTTCTACCCTCCATACTTCATCTCCCTTTCAAACTCCTTCTCCCTTCCACACTCCTTCTCCCCTCCACACTCTTTCTCCCTCTCACACCTTCTCCCTCCACGCTCCTCATCTCCACATTCTTTCTCCCCTCCACACTCCTTCTCCTCTCCACACTCCTTCTCCTCTCCACACTCCTTCTCCTCTCCACACTCCTTCTCCTCTCCACACTCCTTCTCCCCTCCACACTCCTTCTCCTCTCCACACTCCTTCTCCTCTCCACACTCCTTCTCCCCTCCACACTCCTTCTCCTCTCCACACTCCTTCTCCCTCCACACTCCTTCTCCCCTCCACACTCCTTCTCCCTCCTCTCACACTCCTTCTCCCCTCCAAACTCCTCCCTCCACGCTCCTTCTCCTCTCCACACTCCTTCTCCCCTCCAAACTCCTCCCTCCACACTCCTCATATCCAAATTCCTTCTTTCCTTCACACTCTTTCTCCCTCTCACACTCCTTCTCCCCTCCACACTCCTTTTCCCCTCCACATTCTTTCTCCCTCTCACACTCCTCCCCTCCACATTCTTTCTCCCTCTCAAACTCCTTCCCCCTTCCACACTCCTTCTCTCCTCCACACTCTTTCTCTCTCCCACACTCCTTCTCCCTCCACACTCCTCATCTCCACATTCTTTCTCCTTCACACTCTTTCTCCCTCTCACACTCCTTTTCCCCTCCACATTCTTTCTCCCTATCACACTCCTCCCCTCCACACTTCTTTCTCCCTCTCACACTCCTTCTCCCCTCCACATTCTTTCTCCTCTCACATTCTTTCTCCCCTCCACACTTTTTCTCCCCTCCACACTCGTTTTCCCTCTCACACTCCTCCCCCTCCACATTCTTTCTCCCTCTCACACTCCTTCTTCCCTCCCCGCTCCTTCTCCCCTCAACATTCTTTCTCACCTCCACACTTTTTCTCCCCTCCACACTCGTTTTTCCTCTCACACTCCTTCTCCCCCTCCACATTCTTTCTCCCTCTCACACTCCTTCTCCCCACCACACTTCATCTCCCTCTCAAACTCCTTCTCCCCTCCACACTCCTTCTCCCTCTCACACTCCTTCTCCCCTCCACACTCCTTCTCCCTCTCACACTCCTTCTCCCCTCCACACTCTTTCTCCCTCTCACACTCCTTCGCCCCTCCACACTCTTTCTCCCTCTCACACTCCTTCTCCCCTCTACACTCCTTCTCTCCTCCACATTTATCTCCCTCTCACACTCCTCCGCTCCACACTCTTTCTCCCCTCACATCCCTTTTCCCCTCCACACTCATTTTCCCTTCCACACTCCTCCCTTCCACACTCTTACCTTCCACACACTTTCTCCCTCTCCCACTTCTACTCCCCTCCACACCCATTCTCCCCTCCACACTCCTTCTCCCTCTCACATTCCTTCTCCCCTCCACACTCCTTCTGACACTCCTTCTCCCCTCCACACTCTTTCTCCCTCTCACACTCCTTCTCCCCTCCACACTCTTTCTCCCCTTCACACTCCTTCCCTTCACGCACTTTCTCTCTTCCACTCTCCTCCCCTCCACACTCTTTCTCCCTCTCACACTCCTTCTCCCCTCCACACTCCTTCCTCTCGCACTTCCTCTCCCCTCCACACTTTTTCTCCCTCTCACACTCTTTCTCCCCTCCACACTCTCTCTCCCTCTCATACTCCTTCTCCCCTCCACACTCCTTTTCCCTTCCACACTCTTTCCCCTCTCACACTCCTTCTCCCTCTCACACTCCTTCTCCCCTCCACATCCTTTCTCCCTTCCACACTCCTTCTCCTCTCACACTCCTTTTCATTCCCTCCTTCTCCCCTCCACTCATTCTCCCTTCCACATCTTTTCTCCCTCTCACACTCCTCCCCTCCCCATTCCTTCTCCCCTTCACATTCTTTCTCCCTCTCACACTCCTTCTCCCCTCCACACTTCTTCTCCCCTCCACACTTCATCTCCCCTCACACTCCTCCCTCCACATTCTTTCTCCCTCTCACACTTTCTCCCCTCCACACTTCTTCTCCCTCTCACACTCCTTCTCCCCTCCACACTTCTTCTCCCCTCCACACTCCTTCTCCCTCCACACTCCTCTCTCCACATTCCTTCTTTTCTTCACGCTCTTTCTCCCTCTCACACTCCTCCCCTCCCACTCCTTCTCCCCTCACATTCTTTCTCCCTCTCACACTCTTTTCCCCTCCACACTTCTTCTTCCCTCCACACTTCATCTCCCTCTCACACTCATTCTCCCCTCCACACTCCTTCTCCCCTCCACACTTCATCTCCCTCTCACACTCCTCTCCCCTCCACACTCCTTCTCCCTCTCACACTCCTCCCCTCCACACTCCTTCTCCCCTCCACACTCTTTCTCCCCTTCACACTCCTTCCCTTCACACTTTCTCTCTTCCACTCTCCTCCCCTCCACACTCTTTCTCCCTCTCACACTCCTTCTCCCCTCTACACTCCTTCTCTCCTCCACACTTTTTCTCCCTCTCACACTCCTCCGCTCCACACTCTTTCTCCCCCTCACATCCCTTTTCCCCTCCACACTCATTTTCCCTTCCACACTCCTCCCTTCCACACACTTTCTCCCTCTCCCACTTCTCTCCCCTCCACACTCATTCTCCCCTCCACACTCATTCTCCCCTCCACACTCCTTCTCCCTCTCACATTCCTTCTCCCCTCCACACTCCTTCTGACACTCCTTCTCCCCTTCACACTCTTTCTCCCTCTCACACTCCTTCTCCCCATCACACTCCTTTTCCCCTCCACACTCTTTCTCCCCTTCACACTCCTTTTCCCCTCCACACTCTTTCTCCCCTTCACACTCCTTCCCTTCACACTTTCTCTCTTCCACTCTCCTCCCCTCCACACTCTTTCTCCCTCTCACACTCCTTCTCCCCTCCACACTCCTTCCTCTCGCACTTCCTCTCCCCTCCACACTTTTTCTCCCTCTCACACTCTTTCTCCCTCCACACTCTCTCTCCCTCTCATACTCCTCCCCGCCACACTCCTTTCCCTTCCACACTCTTTCCCCTCTCACACTCCTTCTCCCTCTCACACTCCTTCTCCCCTCCACATTCTTTCTCCCTTCCACACTCCTTCTGCCTCTCACACTCCTTTTCATTCCCAAAATCCTTCTCCCCTCCACACTCCTTCTCCCTTCCACATCTTTCTCCCTCTCACACTCCTCCCCTCCCCTTCCTTCTCCCCTTCACATTCTTTCTCCCTCTCACACTCCTTCTCCCCTCCACACTTCTTCTCCCCTCCACACTTCATCTCCCCTCACACTCCTCCCTTCCACATTCTTTCTCCCTCTCACACTTTCTCCCCTCCACACTTCTTTTCCCTCTCACACTCCTTCTCCCCTCCACACTCCTTCTCCCCTCCACACTCCTTCTCCCTCCACACTCCTCATCTCCACATTCCTTCTTTTCTTCACGCTCTTTCTCCCTCTCACACTCCTCCCCTCCCCACTCCTTCTCCCCTTCACATTCTTTCTCCCTCTCACACTGCTTTTCCCTCCACACTTCTTCTTCCCTCCATACTTCATCTCCCTCTCACACTCATTCTCCCCTCCACATTCTTTCTCCCTCTCACACCCTTCTCCCCTCCACACTCCTTCTCCCCTCCACACTTCTTCTCCCCTCCACACTTCATCTCCCCTTCACACTCCTTCTCCCCTCCAAACTCCTTCTCCCCTCCACACTTCATCTCCCCTTCACACTCCTTCTCCCCTCCACACTCCTTCTCCCCTCCACACTTCATCTCCCTCTCACACTCCTTCTCCCCTCCACACTCCTTCTCCCCTGCACACTTCATCTCCCTCTCACACTCCTTCTCCCTCCACACTCCTCCCCTCACACTTCATCTCCCTCTCACACTCCTTCTCCCCTCCACACTCCTTCTCCCCTCACACTTCATCCCCTCTCACACTCCTTCTCCCCTCCACACTCCTTCTCCCTCCACACTTCTCATCTCCACATTCCTTCTTTTCTTCACGCTCTTTCTCCCTCTCACACTCCTTTTCCCCTCCACACTTCTTCTTCCCTCCACACTTCATCTCCCTCTCACACTCATTCTCCCCTCCACATTCTTTCTCCCTCTCACACTCCTTCTCCCCTCCACACTCCTTCTCCTCTCTACATTCTTTCTCCCCTCACACTCATCCCCTCCACACTCCTTCTCCCCTCCACACTTCTTCCCTCCACACTTCTTCCCTCCACACTTATCTCCCTCTCACACTCCTTCTCCCCTCCACATTCTTTCTCCTCTCTCACACTCCTTCTCCCCTCCACACTCCTTCTCCCCTCCACATTCTTTCTCCTCTCACACTCCTTCTCCCCTCCACATTCTTTCTCCCTCTCATACCCTTTTCTCCCCTCCACACTCCTTCTCCCCTCCACACTTCATCTCCCTCTCGCACTCCTTCTCCCCCTCCACATTCTTTCTCCCTCTCATACCCTTTTCTCCCCTCCACACTCCTTCTCCCCTCCACACTTCATCTCCCTCTCGCACTCCTTCTCCCCTCCACATTCTTTCTCCCTCTCATACCCTTTTCTCCCCTCCACACTCCTTCTCCCCTCCACACTTCATCTCCCTCTCACACTCCTTTCCCCTCCACATACTTCTCTCCTCCACACTCTTTCTCCCTCTCACACTCCTTCTCCCCTCCACACTCCTTCTCCCTCCACACTTCTCATCTCCACATTCCTTCTTTTCTTCACGCTCTTTCTCCCTCTCACACTCCTTTCCCCTCCACACTTCTTCTCCCTCCATACTTCATCTCCCTCTCACACTCATTCTCCCCTCCACATTCTTTCTCCCTCTCACACTCCTTCTCCCCTCCACACTCCTTCTCCTCTCCACATTCTTTCTCCCGCTCACACTCATCCCCTCCACACTCCTTCTCCCCTCCACACTTCTTCCCTCCACACTTCTTCCCTCCACACTTTCTCCCTCTCACACTCCTTCTCCCCTCCACATTCTTTCTCCTCTCACACTCCTTCTCCCCTCCACACTCCTTCTCCCCTCCACATTCTTTCTCCCTCTCACACTCCTTCTCCCCTCCACATTCTTTCTCCCTCTCATACCCTTTTCTCCCCTCCACACTCCTTCTCCCCTCCACACTTCATCTCCCTCTCACACTCCTTTTCCCCTCCACAATACTTCTCTCCTCCACACTCTTTCTCCCTCTCACACTCCTTCTCCCCTCCACATTCTGACTTCCTCTCAAACTCCTTCTCCCCTCCTCATTCTTTCTCCCTCTCACACTCCTTCTTCTCTCCACACTCCTTCTCCCCTCCACACTCCTTCTCCCTCTCACACTCCTTCTTCCCTTCACACTCTCTCTCCCTCTCAACTCCTTCTCCCCTCCACATTCTTCCTCCCTCTCACACTCCTTCTCCCCTCCACATCCTTCTCCCTCCACACTCTCTTCTTCCCTTCACACTCTCTCTCCCTCTCACACTCTTTTCCCCTCCACATTCTTCCTCCCTCTCACACTCCTTCTCCCCTCCACAGTCCTTCTCCCTCTCACACTCCTTCTTCCCTTCACACTCTCTCTCCCTCTCACACTCCTTCTCCCCTCCACATTCTTCCTCCCTCTCACACTCCTTCTCCCCTCCACATCCTTCTCCCTCTCACACTCCTTCTTCCCTTCACACTCTCTCTCCCTCTCACACTCCTTCTCCCTTCACACTCCTTCTCCCCTCCATATTCTTTCTCCCTCTCACACTCCTTCTCCCCTCCACACTCCTTCTCCCCTCCACACTCTTTCTCTCTCTCACACTCCTTTCCCCTCCACACTCCTCCTCTCCACACTCTTTATCCCTGTCACACTCCTTCTCCCCTCCACACTTCTTCTCCCTTCCACACTCCTCTCCCTCTCACATTCCTCCCCTCCACACCTTCTCCCCTCCCCACTCTTTCCCCTCTCACACTCATTCTCCCCTCCACACTCCTTCTCCCTCTCCACTCCTTCTCCCCTCCACATTCTTTCTCCCTTCCCCACTCCTGCCTCTCACATTCCTTTTCTTCCCTCCTTCTCCCCTACCCACTCCTTCTCCCTTCCACATTCTTTCTCCTCTCACACTCCTTCTCCCCTCCAACTCTTCTTCCCTCCACATTTCATCTCCCTCTCACATTCCTTCTCCCTTCCACACTCCTTCTCCCCTCCACACTCTTTCTCCCTCTCACATTCCTTCTCCCCTCCACACTCCTTCTCCCCTCCACACTCTTTCTCCCTCTCACACTCTTCCCCTCTACACTCCATCTCCCCTCCACACTCCTTCTCCCTCTCACACTCCTCCCCTCCACACTCCTTCTCCCCTCCACACTCTTTCTCCCCTCACACTCCTTCCCTTCACACTTTCTCTCTTCCACTCTCCTCCCCTCCACACTCTTTCTCCCTCTCACACTCCTTCTCCCTCCACACTTTTTCTCCCCTCACACTCCTTTTCCCCTCCACACTCTTTTCCCTTCCACACTCCTCCCTTCCACACACTTTCTCCCTCTCCCACTTCTACTCCCCTCCACACTCCCTCTCCCACTTCTACTCCCCTCCACACTCCCTCTCCCCTCCACACTTTTTCTCCCTCTCACACTCTTTCTCCCTCCACACTCTCTCTCCCTCTCATACTCCTCCCCCCACACTCCTTTTCCCTTCCACACTCTTTCCCCTCTCACACTCCTTCTCCCTCTCACACTCCTTCTCCCCTCCACATTCTTTCTCCCTTCACACTCCTTCTCCTCTCACACTCCTTTTCATTCCCAAAATCCTTCTCCCCCTCCACGCTCATTCTCCCTTCCACATCTTTTCTCCCTCTCACACTCCTCCCCTCCCCATTCCTTCTCCCCTCACATTCTTTCTCCCTCTTACACTCCTTCTCCCCTCCACACTTCTTCTCCCCTCCACACTTCATCTCCCTCTCACACTCATTCTCCCCTCCACATTCTTTCTCCCTCTCACACCCTTCTCCCCTCCACACTCCTTCTCCCCTCCACACTTCATCTCCCTCTCACACTCCTTCTCCCTTCCACACTCCTTCTCCCCTCCACACTTCATCTCCCCTTCACACTCCTTCTCCCCTCCACACTCCTTCTCCCTCCACACTTCATCTCCCTCTCACACTCCTTCTCCCCTCCACACTCCTTCTCCCCTCACACTTCATCTCCCTCTCACACTCCTTCTCCCTCCACACTCCTCCCCTCACACTTCATCTCCCTCTCACACTCCTTCTCCCCTCCACACTCCTTCTCCCCTGCACACTTCATCTCCCTCTCACACTCCTTCTCCCCTCCACACTCCTTCTCCCTCCACACTTCTCATCTCCACATTCCTTCTTTTCTTCACGCTCTTTCTCCCTCTCACACTCCTTTTCCCCTCCACACTTCTTCTTCCCTCCATACTTTATCTCCCTCTCACACTCCTTCTCCCCTCCACATTCTTTCTCCCTCTCACACTCCTTCTCCCCTCCACACTCCTTCTCCCCTCCACACTTCTTCCCTCCACACTTATCTCCCTCTCACACTCCTTCTCCCCTCCACATTCTTTCTCCTCTCACACTCCTTCTCCCCTCCACACTCCTTCTCCCCTCCACATTCTTTCTACCTC
This sequence comes from Palaemon carinicauda, assembly GCF_036898095.1. Classification (NCBI taxonomy): domain Eukaryota; kingdom Metazoa; phylum Arthropoda; class Malacostraca; order Decapoda; family Palaemonidae; genus Palaemon; species Palaemon carinicauda. Next base: position 20,638,642 of record NC_090761.1, read on the forward strand.
TCACACTCCTTCTCCCCTCCACATTCTTTCTCCCTCTCATACCCTTTTCTCCCCTCCACACTCCTTCTCCCCTCCACACTTCATCTCCCTCTCACACTCCTTCTCCCCCTCCACATTCCTTCTCCCTCTTACACTCCTTCTCCCCTCCACATTCTTCTCCCTCTCACACTCCTTCTCCCCTCCACATTCTTTCTCCCTATCATACCCTTTTCTCCCCTCCACACTCCTTCTCCCCTCCACACTTCATCTCCCTCTCACACTCCTTCTCCCCTCCACATTCTTTCTCCCTATCATACCCTTTTCTCCCCTCCACACTCCTTCTCCCCTCCACACTTCATCTCCCTCTCACACTCCTTCTCCCCTCCACATACTTCTCTCCTCCACACTCTTTCTCTCTCTCACACTCCTTCTCCCCCTCCACATTCTTCTTCCTCTCAACTCCTTCTCCCCTCCTCATTCTTTCTCCCTCTCACACTCCTTCTTCCCTCCACACTCCTTCTCCCCTCCACACTCCTTCTCCCTCTCACACTCCTTCTCCCTTCACACTCTCTCTCCCTCTCACACTTCTTTTCCCCTCCACACTTCTTCTCCCTCCACATTTCTCTCCCTCTCACATTCCTTCTCCCTTCCACACACCTTCTCCCCTCCACACTCTTTTCTCTCTCACACTCCTTCTCCCCTCCACACTCCTTCGCCCCTCCACACTCTTTCTCCCTCTCACAGTCCTCCCCTCTACACTCCTCTCCTCCACACTTTTTCTCCCTCTCACACTCCTCCCTCCACACTCTTTCTCTCTCTCATACCCCTTCTCCCCTCCACACTCATTTTCCCCTCCACACTCCTCCCTTCCACACTCTTCCTTCCACACACTTTCTCCCTCTCCCACTTCTACTCCCCTCCACACTCCTTCTCCCCTCCACACTCTTTTTCCCTCTCACACTCCTTCTCCCCTCCACACTCCTTCCTCTCACCTCCTTCTCCCCTCCACACTTTTTTCCCTCTCACACTCCTTCTCCCTCACACTCCTTCTCCCTCTACACTCTTTCTCCCCTTCACACTTCTTCCCTTCACACACTTTGTCTCTTCCTATCTCCTCCCCTCCACACTCTTTCTCCCTCTCACACTCATTTCCCCTCCACACTTCTCCCTTCTACACCCTTCTTCCCTTCACACTCTTTCTCCCTTTCACACTCCTTCTCCCCTTCACATTCTTTCTCTCTCTCACACTCCTTTTCCTTTCCACACTCCTTCTCCCCTCCACACTCTTTCTCCCTCTCACACTCCTTCTCCCTCCACACTCCTCTCTCCACATTCCTTCTTCCTTCACACTCATTCTCCCCTCCACACTCCTTCTCCCCTCCACACTCCTTCTCCCCTCCACACTCCTTCTCCCCTCCACACTTCGTCTTCACTCCACACTTAATATCCCTCTCACGCTGCTTCTTGCCTCCATATTCTTTCTCCCTCTCACACTCCTCCCCTCCACATTCTTTCTCTGTCTCACATTCTTTCTCCCCTCCACACTTGTTTTCCATCTCACACTCCTTCTCCCCCTACACATTCTTTCTCCCTCTCACACTCCTTCTCCCCTCCACATTCTTTCTCCCTCTCACACTCCTTCTCCCCTCCACACTCCTTCTCCCCTCCACATTCTTTCTCCCTCTCACATTCTTTCTCCCCTCCACACTTGTTTTCCATCTCACACTCCTTCTCCCCCTACACATTCTTTCTCCCTCTCACACTCCTTCTCCCCTCCACATTCTTTCTCTGTCTCACATTCTTTCTCCCCTCCACACTTGTTTTCCATCTCACACTCCTTCTCCCCCTACACATTCTTTCTCCCTCTCACACTCCTTCTCCCCTCCACACTCTTTCTCCCTCTCACACTCCTTCTCCCCTCCACATTCTTTCTCCCTCTCACATTCTTTCTCCCCTCCACACTTGTTTTCCATCTCACACTCCTTCTCCCCCTACACATTCTTTCTCCCTCTCACACTCCTTCTCCCCTCCACATTCTTTCTCTGTCTCACATTTTTTCTCCCCTCCACACTTGTTTTCCATCTCACACTCCTTCTCCCCCTACACATTCTTTCTCCCTCTCACACTCCTTCTCCCCTCCACACTCTTTCTCCCTCTCACACTCCTTCTCCCCTCCACATTCTTTCTCCCTCTCACATTCTTTCTCCCCTCCACACTTGTTTTCCATCTCACACTCCTTCTCCCCCTACACATTCTTTCTCCCTCTCACACTCCTTCTCCCCTCCACACTCTTTCTCCCTCTCACACTCCTTCTCCCCTCCACACTCCTTCTCCCCTCCACATTCTTTTTCCCTCTCACTTTCCTTCTCCCCTCCACACTCTTTCTCCCCTCCACATTCTCTCCCCCTTTCACACTCCTTCTCCCCTCCACACTCCTCCCCTCCACATTTTTCTCCCTCTCACACTCCTTCTTCCCTTCACACTCTTTCTCCCTCTCACACTCCTTCTCCCCTTCACACTCTTTCTCCATCTCACACTTCTTCCTTTCATACTCCTTCGCCCTTTCACACTCCTCCCCTCCACACTGCTTCTTGCCTCCACATTCTTTCTCCCTCTCACACTCCTTCTCCCCTCCACACTGTTTCTTGCCTCCACATTCTTTCTCCCTCTCACACTCCTTCTCCACTCCACAGTCCTTCTCCCTCTCACACTCCTTCTCCCCTTCACACTCTTTCTCCCTCTCACACTCCTTCCTCCCTTCACATTCTTTCTCCCTCTCACACTCCTTCTCCCTTCACATTCTTTCTCCCTCTCACACTCCTTCTCCCTCCACACTCCTCATCTCCACATTCCTTCTTTCCTTCACACTCTTTCTCCCTCTCACACTCATTCTCCCCTCCACACTTCTTCTTCCCTCCACACTTCATCGCCCTCTCACACTCCTTTTCCCCTCCATATTCTTTCTCCCTCTCACACTCCTTCTCCCCTCCACACTCCTTCTCCCCTCCACACTTCGTCTTCACTCCACACTTCATATCCCTCTCACGCTGCTTCTTGCCTCCATATTCTTTCTCCCTCTCACACTCCTCCCCTCCACATTCTTTCTCTGTCTCACATTCTTTCTCCCCTCCACACTTGTTTTCCATCTCACACTCCTTCTCCCCCTACACATTCTTTCTCCCTCTCACACTCCTTCTCCCCTCCACACTCTTTCTCCCTCTCACACTCCTTCTCCCCTCCACATTCTTTCTCCCTCTCACATTCTTTCTCCCCTCCACACTTGTTTTCCATCTCACACTCCTTCTCCCCCTACACATTCTTTCTCCCTCTCACACTCCTTCTCCCCTCCACACTCCTTCTCCCCTCCACATTCTTTTTCCCTCTCACTTTCCTTCTCCCCTCCACACTCTTTCTCCCCTCCACATTCTCTCCCCCTTTCACACTCCTTCTCCCCTCCACACTCCTCCCCTCCACATTTTTCTCCCTCTCACACTCCTTCTTCCCTTCACACTCTTTCTCCCTCTCACACTTCTTCCTTTCATACTCCTTCTTCCCTTCACACTCCTTCGCCCTTTCACACTCCTCCCCTCCACACTGCTTCTTGCCTCCACATTCTTTCTCCCTCTCACACTCCTTCTCCCCTCCACACTGTTTCTTGCCTCCACATTCTTTCTCCCTCTCACACTCCTTCTCCCCTCCACACTGTTTCTTGCCTCCACATTCTTTCTCCCTCTCACACTCCTTCTCCCCTCCACACTGCTTCTTGCCTCCACTTTCTTTCTCCCTCTCACACTCCTTCTCCCTCTCACACTCCTTCTCCCCTCCACATTCTTTCTCCCTCTCACACTCCTTCTCCCCTCCACACTGTTTCTTGCCTCCACATTCTTTCTCCCTCTCACACTCCTTCTCCCCTCCACACTGCTTCTTGCCTCCACATTCTTTCTCCCTCTCACACTCCTTCTCCCCTCCACACGGTTTCTTGCCTCCACATTCTTTCTCTCTCTCACACTCCTTCTCCCCTCCACACTGCTTCTTGACTCCACATTCTTTCTCCCTCTCACACTCCTTCTCCCCTCCACACGGTTTCTTGCCTCCACATTCTTTCTCCCTCTCACACTCCTTCTCCCCTCCACACTGTTTCTTGCCTCCACATTCTTTCTCCCTCTCACACTCCTTCTCCCCTCCACACTGTTTCTTGCCTCCACATTCTTTCTCCCTCTCACACTCCTTCTCCCCTCCACACTGTTTCTTGCCTCCACATTCTTTCTCCCTCTCACACTCCTTCTCCCCTCCACACTGTTTCTTGCCTCCACATTCTTTCTCCCTCTCACACTCCTTCTCCCCTCCACACGGTTTCTTGCCTCCACATTCTTTCTCTCTCTCACACTCCTTCTCCCCTCCACACTGCTTCTTGACTCCACATTCTTTCTCCCTCTCACACTCCTTCTCCCCTCCACACTGTTTCTTGCCTCCACATTCTTTCTCCCTCTCAAACTCCTTCTCCCCTCCACACTGCTTCTTGACTCCACATTCTTTCTCTCTCTCACACTCCTTCTCCCCCTACACATTCTTTCTCCCTCTCACACTCCTTCTCCCCTCCACATTCTTTCTCTGTCTCACATTCTTTCTCCCCTCCACACTTGTTTTCCATCTCACACTCCTTCTCCCCCTACACATTCTTTCTCCCTCTCACACTCCTTCTCCCCTCCACACTCTTTCTCCCTCTCACACTCCTTCTCCACTCCACATTCTTTCTCCCTCTCACATTCTTTCTCCCCTCCACACTTGTTTTCCATCTCACACTCCTTCTCCCCCTACACATTCTTTCTCCCTCTCACACTCTTTCTCCCCTCCACATTCTTTCTCTGTCTCACATTCTTTCTCCCCTCCACACTTGTTTTCCATCTCACACTCCTTCTCCCCCTACACATTCTTTCTCCCTCTCACACTCCTTCTCCCCTCCACACTCTTTCTCCCTCTCACACTCCTTCTCCCCTCCACATTCTTTCTCCCTCTCACATTCTTTCTCCCCTCCACACTTGTTTTCCATCTCACACTCCTTCTCCCCTTACACATTCTTTCTCCCTCTCACACTCCTTCTCCCCTCCACACTCTTTCTCCCTCTCACACTCCTTCTCCCCTCCACACTCCTTCTCCCCTCCACATTCTTTTTCCCTCTCACTTTCCTTCTCCCCTCCACACTCTTTCTCCCCTCCACATTCTCTCCCCCTTTCACACTCCTTCTCCCCTCCACACTCCTCCCCTCCACATTTTTCTCCCTCTCACACTCCTTCTTCCCTTCACACTCTTTCTCCCTCTCACACTCCTTCTCCCCTTCACACTCTTTCTCCATCTCACATTCTTTCTCCCCTCCACACTTGTTTTCCATCTCACACTCCTTCTCCCCCTACACATTCTTTCTCCCTCTCACACTCCTTCTCCCCTCCACACTCTTTCTCCCTCTCACACTCCTTCTCCCCTCCACACTCCTTCTCCCCTCCACATTCTTTTTCCCTCTCACTTTCCTTCTCCCCTCCACACTCTTTCTCCCCTCCACATTCTCTCCCCCTTTCACACTCCTTCTCCCCTCCACACTCCTCCCCTCCACATTTTTCTCCCTCTCACACTCCTTCTCCCCTTCACACTCTTTCTCCATCTCACACTTCTTCCTTTCATACTCCTTCGCCCTTTCACACTCCTCCCCTCCACACTGCTTCTTGCCTCCACATTCTTTCTCCCTCTCACACTCCTTCTCCCCTCCACACTGTTTCTTGCCTCCACATTCTTTCTCCCTCTCACACTCCTTCTCCACTCCACAGTCCTTCTCCCTCTCACACTCCTTCTCCCCTTCACACTCTTTCTCCCTCTCACACTCCTTCCTCCCTTCACATTCTTTCTCCCTCTCACACTCCTTCCTCCCTTCACATTCTTTCTCCCTCTCACACTCCTTCTCCCTCCACACTCCTCATCTCCACATTCCTTCTTTCCTTCACACTCTTTCTCCCTCTCACACTCATTCTCCCCTCCACACTTCTTCTTCCCTCCACACTTCATCGCCCTCTCACACTCCTTTTCCCCTCCATATTCTTTCTCCCTCTCACACTCCTTCTCCCCTCCACACTCCTTCTCCCCTCCACACTTCGTCTTCACTCCACACTTCATATCCCTCTCACGCTGCTTCTTGCCTCCATATTCTTTCTCCCTCTCACACTCCTCCCCTCCACATTCTTTCTCTGTCTCACATTCTTTCTCCCCTCCACACTTGTTTTCCATCTCACACTCCTTCTCCCCCTACACATTCTTTCTCCCTCTCACACTCCTTCTCCCCTCCACACTCTTTCTCCCTCTCACACTCCTTCTCCCCTCCACATTCTTTCTCCCTCTCACATTCTTTCTCCCCTCCACACTTGTTTTCCATCTCACACTCCTTCTCCCCCTACACATTCTTTCTCCCTCTCACACTCCTTCTCCCCTCCACACTCTTTCTCCCTCTCACACTCCTTCTCCCCTCCACACTCCTTCTCCCCTCCACATTCTTTTTCCCTCTCACTTTCCTTCTCCCCTCCACACTCTTTCTCCCCTCCACATTCTCTCCCCCTTTCACACTCCTTCTCCCCTCCACACTCCTCCCCTCCACATTTTTCTCCCTCTCACACTCCTTCTTCCCTTCACACTCTTTCTCCCTCTCACACTTCTTCCTTTCATACTCCTTCTTCCCTTCACACTCCTTCGCCCTTTCACACTCCTCCCCTCCACACTGCTTCTTGCCTCCACATTCTTTCTCCCTCTCACACTCCTTCTCCCCTCCACACTGTTTCTTGCCTCCACATTCTTTCTCCCTCTCACACTCCTTCTCCCCTCCACACTGTTTCTTGCCTCCACATTCTTTCTCCCTCTCACACTCCTTCTCCCCTCCACACTGCTTCTTGCCTCCACTTTCTTTCTCCCTCTCACACTCCTTCTCCCTCTCACACTCCTTCTCCCCTCCACATTCTTTCTCCCTCTCACACTCCTTCTCCCCTCCACACTGTTTCTTGCCTCCACATTCTTTCTCCCTCTCACACTCCTTCTCCCCTCCACACTGCTTCTTGCCTCCACATTCTTTCTCCCTCTCACACTCCTTCTCCCCTCCACACGGTTTCTTGCCTCCACATTCTTTCTCTCTCTCACACTCCTTCTCCCCTCCACACTGCTTCTTGACTCCACATTCTTTCTCCCTCTCACACTCCTTCTCCCCTCCACACGGTTTCTTGCCTCCACATTCTTTCTCCCTCTCACACTCCTTCTCCCCTCCACACTGTTTCTTGCCTCCACATTCTTTCTCCCTCTCACACTCCTTCTCCCCTCCACACTGTTTCTTGCCTCCACATTCTTTCTCCCTCTCACACTCCTTCTCCCCTCCACACTGTTTCTTGCCTCCACATTCTTTCTCCCTCTCACACTCCTTCTCCCCTCCACACTGTTTCTTGCCTCCACATTCTTTCTCCCTCTCACACTCCTTCTCCCCTCCACACGGTTTCTTGCCTCCACATTCTTTCTCTCTCTCACACTCCTTCTCCCCTCCACACTGCTTCTTGACTCCACATTCTTTCTCCCTCTCACACTCCTTCTCCCCTCCACACTGTTTCTTGCCTCCACATTCTTTCTCCCTCTCACACTCCTTCTCCCCTCCACACTGCTTCTTGACTCCACATTCTTTCTCTCTCTCACACTCCTTCTCCCCCCCACACTGCTTCTTGACTCCACATTCTTTCTCCCTCTCACACTCCTTCTCCCCTCCACACTGTTTCTTGCCTCCACATTCTTTCTCCCTCTCACACTCCTTCTCCCCTCCACACTGTTTCTTGCCTCCACATTCTTTCTCTCTCTCACACTCCTTCTCCCCTCCACACTGCTTCTTGACTCTACATTCTTTCTCCCTATCACACTCCTTCTCCCCTCCACACGGTTTCTTGCCTCCACATTCTTTCTCCCTCTCACACTCCTTCTCCCCTCCACACTGTTTCTTGCCTCCACATTCTTTCTCCCTCTCACACTCCTTCTCCCCTCCACACTGTTTCTTGCCTCCACATTCTTTCTCCCTCTCACACTCCTTCTCCCCTCCACACTGTTTCTTGCCTCCACATTCTTTCTCCCTCTCACACTCCTTCTCCCCTCCACACTGTTTCTTGCCTCCACATTCTTTCTCCCTCTCACACTCCTTCTCCCCTCCACACGGTTTCTTGCCTCCACATTCTTTCTCTCTCTCACACTCCTTCTCCCCTCCACACTGCTTCTTGACTCCACATTCTTTCTCCCTCTCACACTCCTTCTCCCCTCCACACTGTTTCTTGCCTCCACATTCTTTCTCCCTCTCACACTCCTTCTCCCCTCCACACTGTTTCTTGCCTCCACATTCTTTCTCCCTCTCACACTCCTTCTCCCCTCCACACTGCTTCTTGCCTTCACATTCTTTCTCCCTCTCACACTCCTTCTCCCCTCCACACTGTTTTTTGCCTCCACATTCTTTTTCCCTCTCACACTCCTTCTCCACTCCACAGTCCTTCTCCCTCTCACACTCCTTCTCCCCTTCACATTCTTTCTCCCTCTCACACTCCTTCTCCCCTCCACACTGCTTCTTGCCTCCACATTCTTTTTCCCTCTCACACTCCTTCTCCCCTCCACACTGTTTCTTGCCTCCACATTCTTTCTCCCTCTCACACTCCTTCTCCCCTCCACACTGTTTCTTGCCTCCACATTCTTTCTCCCTCTCACACTCCTTCTCCCCTCCACACTGTTTCTTGCCTCCACATTCTTTCTCCCTCTCACACTCCTTCTCCCCTCCACACTGTTTCTTGCCTCCACATTCTTTCTCTCTCTCACACTCCTTCTCCCCTCCACACTGCTTCTTGACTCCACATTCTTTCTCCCTCTCACACTCCTTCTCCCCTCCACACTGTTTCTTGCCTCCACATTCTTTCTCCCTCTCACACTCCTTCTCCACTCCACAGTCCTTCTCCCTCTCACACTCCTTCTCCCCTTCACATTCTTTCTCCCACTCACACTCCTTCTCCCCTCCACACTGCTTCTTGCCTCCACATTCTTTTTCCCTCTCACACTCCTTCTCCCCTCCACACTGCTTCTTGCCTTCACATTCTTTTTCCCTCTCACACTCCTTCTCCCCTCCACACTGCTTCTTGCCTCCACATTCTTTTTCCCTCTCACACTCCTTCTCCCCTCCACACTGCTTCTTGCCTCCACATTCTTTTTCCCTCTCACACTCCTTCTCCCCTCCACACTGCTTCTTGCCTCCACATTCTTTTTCCCTCTCACACTCCTTCTCCCCTCCACACTGCTTCTTGCCTTCACATTCTTTCTCCCTCTCACACTCCTTCTCCCCTCCACACTGTTTCTTGCCTCCACATTCTTTTTCCCTCTCACACTCCTTCTCCACTCCACAGTCCTTCTCCCTCTCACACTCCTTCTCCCCTTCACATTCTTTCTCCCTCTCACACTCCTTCTCCCCTCCACACTGTTTCTTGCCTCCACATTCTTTTTCCCTCTCACACTCCTTCTCCACTCCACAGTCCTTCTCCCTCTCACACTCCTTCTCCCCTTCACATTCTTTCTCCCTCTCACACTCCTTCTCCCCTCCACACTGCTTCTTGCCTCCACATTCTTTTTCCCTCTCACACTCCTTCTCCCCTCCACACTGTTTCTTGCCTCCACATTCTTTCTCCCTCTCACACTCCTTCTCCCCTCCACACTGTTTCTTGCCTCCACATTCTTTCTCCCTCTCACACTCCTTCTCCCCTCCACACTGTTTCTTGCCTCCACATTCTTTCTCCCTCTCACACTCCTTCTCCCCTCCACACTGTTTCTTGCCTCCACATTCTTTCTCTCTCTCACACTCCTTCTCCCCTCCACACTGCTTCTTGACTCCACATTCTTTCTCCCTCTCACACTCCTTCTCCCCTCCACACTGTTTCTTGCCTCCACATTCTTTCTCCCTCTCACACTCCTTCTCCCCTCCACACTGTTTCTTGCCTCCACATTCTTTCTCTCTCTCACACTCCTTCTCCCCTCCACACTGCTTCTTGCCTCCACATTCTTTCTCCCTCTCACACTCCTTCTCCCCTCCACACTGTTTCTTGCCTCCACATTCTTTCTCCCTCTCACACTCCTTCTCCCCTCCACACTGTTTCTTGCCTCCACATTCTTTCTCCCTCTCACACTCCTTCTCCCCTCCACACTGTTTCTTGCCTCCACATTCTTTCTCCCTCTCACACGCCTTCTCCCCTCCACACTGCTTCTTGCCTTCACATTCTTTCTCCCTCTCACACTCCTTCTCCCCTCCACACTGTTTCTTGCCTCCACATTCTTTTTCCCTCTCACACTCCTTCTCCACTCCACAGTCCTTCTCCCTCTCACACTCCTTCTCCCCTTCACATTCTTTCTCCCTCTCACACTCCTTCTCCCCTCCACACTGCTTCTTGCCTCCACATTCTTTTTCCCTCTCACACTCCTTCTCCCCTCCACACTGTTTCTTGCCTCCACATTCTTTCTCCCTCTCACACTCCTTCTCCCCTCCACACTGTTTCTTGCCTCCACATTCTTTCTCCCTCTCACACTCCTTCTCCCCTCCACACTGTTTCTTGCCTCCACATTCTTTCTCCCTCTCACACTCCTTCTCCCCTCCACACTGTTTCTTGCCTCCACATTCTTTCTCTCTCTCACACTCCTTCTCCCCTCCACACTGCTTCTTGACTCCACATTCTTTCTCCCTCTCACACTCCTTCTCCCCTCCACACGGTTTCTTGCCTCCACATTCTTTCTCCCTCTCACACTCCTTCTCCCCTCCACACTGTTTCTTGCCTCCACATTCTTTCTCCCTCTCACACTCCTTCTCCCCTCCACACTGTTTCTTGCCTCCACATTCTTTCTCCCTCTCACACTCCTTCTCCCCTCCACACTGTTTCTTGCCTCCACATTCTTTCTCCCTCTCACACTCCTTCTCCCCTCCACACTGTTTCTTGCCTCCACATTCTTTCTCCCTCTCACACTCCTTCTCCCCTCCACACGGTTTCTTGCCTCCACATTCTTTCTCCCTCTCACACTCCTTCTCCCCTCCACACGGTTTCTTGCCTCCACATTCTTTCTCTCTCTCACACTCCTTCTCCCCTCCACACTGTTTCTTGCCTCCACATTCTTTCTCCCTCTCACACTCCTTCTCCCCTCCACACTGTTTCTTGCCTCCACATTCTTTCTCCCTCTCACACTCCTTCTCCCCTCCACACTGTTTCTTGCCTCCACATTCTTTCTCCCTCTCACACTCCTTCTCCCCTCCACACTGTTTCTTGCCTCCACATTCTTTCTCCCTCTCACACTCCTTCTCCCCTCCACACGGTTTCTTGCCTCCACATTCTTTCTCTCTCTCACACTCCTTCTCCCCTCCACACTGCTTCTTGACTCCACATTCTTTCTCCCTCTCACACTCCTTCTCCCCTCCACACTGTTTCTTGCCTCCACATTCTTTCTCCCTCTCACACTCCTTCTCCCCTCCACACTGTTTCTTGCCTCCACATTCTTTCTCCCTCTCACACTCCTTCTCCCCTCCACACTGCTTCTTGCCTTCACATTCTTTCTCCCTCTCACACTCCTTCTCCCCTCCACACTGTTTCTTGCCTCCACATTCTTTTTCCCTCTCACACTCCTTCTCCACTCCACAGTCCTTCTCCCTCTCACACTCCTTCTCCCCTTCACATTCTTTCTCCCTCTCACACTCCTTCTCCCCTCCACACTGCTTCTTGCCTCCACATTCTTTCTCCCTCTCACACTCCTTCTCCCCTCCACACTGTTTCTTGCCTCCACATTCTTTCTCCCTCTCACAATCCTTCTCCCCTCCACACTGTCTCTTGCCTCCACATTCTTTCTCCCTCTCACACTCCTTGTCCCCTCCACACTGTTTCTTGCCTCCACATTCTTTCTCCCTCTCACACTCCTTCTCCCCTCCACACTGTTTCTTGCCTCCACATTCTTTCTCCCTCTCACACTCCTTCTCCCTTCCACACTGCTTCTTGCTTCTTGCCTCCATATTCTTTCTCCCTCTCACACTCCTTCTCCCCTCCACACTGTTTCTTGCCTCCACATTCTTTCTCCCTCTCACACTCCTTCTCCCCTTCACACTCTTTCTCCCTCTCACACTCCTTCTCCACTCCACAGTCCTTCTCCCTCTCACACTCCTTCTCCCCTTCACACTCTTTCTCCCTCTCACACTCCTTCCTCCCTTCACACTCTTTCTCCCTCTCACACTCCTCCCCTCCACACTGCTTCTTGCCTCCACATTCTTTCTCTCTCTCACACTCCTTCTCCCCTCCACACTGCTTCTTGCCTCCACATTCTTTCTCCCTCTCACACTCCTTCTCCCCTCCACACTGTTTCTTGCCTCCACATTCTTTCTCCCTCTCACGCTCCTTCTCCCCTCCACACTGCTTCTTGCCTCCACATTCTTTCTCCCTCTCACACTCCTTCTCCCCTCCACAGTCCTTTTCCATCTCACACTCCTTCCTTTCACACTCTTTCTTCCTTTCACACTCCTTTTCCCTCCACACTCCTTCTTTCCTTCACACTCCTTTTCCCCTCCCTCACTCTTTCTTCCCTCTACATTCTTTCTATGGAAATAAGAACTATTTTCATCGTTATAGGTACAATTATTTCTCAAAATTTCAGTTTCATGTCTTTTTTTCTAAGCGTCTTATAAAGATAAAGCTCAAATTAAAAAGTAGCAAAATGTTACTTTCGTAAACGCCACCGGGACCTAACCTTGTATTAAAGGCAGCTAGCTTGGGAAAACAAGTGAGTAATGTTGCAGTACAGTTTGGCCGCCAGTAAGTTTATTCAACACCACTACTGCTTCACGAGGCTGATACATGAACCATAAGCTCTGCTTCGTATAGGTAATCATATACATTAGAACTTTATCAGATATTTTAAGTAAAATCAATGAGAATTTAATTTGTGTAACTTCTCGTTTACTTTCGTAAAAAACATTAAACAAATAAAGATGGTTCTTTTGTTCCTTATTTTGGGGAACTGTACTGTACGTCATTGCCATAACTTGTTTCCCAGAATTATTAGCAACACCGCAATTTTCTGATCCATAAGGCACAATTTGTTGTTGAATAATTTACTGCTCAATAGAACTTTTTATCGTAACTCAGTAGATGAAGGAACTACTTTTTCTTCATTTATTTACTTATTAGAAAACAAAAGTTTTTGGTTTTTAGAATTTGTGCTATTCGTTTCCAGTTATTATTTTTCATAATCTATTGCTATACTGGTCACCCAATAGATGGCGGTAAATGCTCTATTTATTGTCCTTGTTTCGTATTTTATAGACTTACATTATATACGACGGGGGTGTAAAGGTTTCAGGTGAATTATATAAGCGTCTTCTTATAACTGGAATCCCGTTTTTGGTATATTCCTCTTCTTACAGAAATATTTTAGATTAAACTCCACTTTATATTACAATGACCATAATGGACTTGCCGGAAGAAAACATACAATTTCACGTTTTCTTTGAAGCAATGATTATGAATGTCGTTTTCGTACAGGAGCGATTTGGATTTTTCTTTTGATATTGAACATGTTCAGGAAAATCATGATAAGATGTTCCTTCTATAATGATCTTTCACGAAATCTAATTTTCATAATATTGATGACAATTGGAAGGAGGCTTGTACCCTGATCATTATTTTATTGAAACTGAAAACAAAGACACAACATCGTGGCAATGGAATCAGGATATCAAGTATTAGTATTCGTAACAATTTTTGTTTTTATTGTCAGTTAATCTGTTCCGTATCTGATATGTCAGTGGAATTTTCTGAAAGTAGGCCTATGTCTTAATTTCAGTTTTAGTTTTTGAGCTTTGAAGTGTTGATGACTTCCGAATATTTAGTTTAAACCATAATACAAAGTTTGATGGTAATAAGTGAATACTTCCTCAATCCCCATGACAACAGTTTCAAGGATTTTAAGGTTCCCATGAATGATCTCACAACTTTATTAATATTCTAAATATATTGGAGTATATGATTTAATGTGATAGGAGTATGTATCAGCCTACTGTTCTAAGAGATAGGTTTAAATCTATAGTTCTAGTGTGACAGGAAGTAAGCAAAGGCTTTTCTGTATCGTAAATTTTAAGCCTAGATATGAAAAAGGACTCAAAAGAGTTCATGTAAATTGAAAGAAATGCTAAGTTGTCGTCTGCTTCTGCTCAGAATGGCCAACTCTGAAAGCTTCTTTAAGCCCAAGAATACGTTAAAAGCTGTGCTTCGTATAGGTAATCATATACATTAGAACTCTATCAGTTAGTTTAAAGTAAAACTAATGGGAATTTCGTTAGTGTAACTTCTCATTTACTTTTTCATTTTTTTATCTTAATCGAATAAAAATGGTACTTCTGTTCCTCTTTTTGGTGAACTGTGCGTCATTGCCATAACTTGTTTCCCAGAATTCTTTGCAACACTCCAATTTTCTGATGCAGACGGCATAATTTGTTGTTTAACAATTTATAACAAAATAGAACTTTCATCTTAACTCAGTCGATAGAGAAATTACAGTTTTCCTATTAATTTTAATATTAGCAAAACAAAAGTTTTTGTTAACTAGAAGCCATGCAGTTAGTTTCCAGTTATTATATTTTATTATCCATTGTTATATGGGTCAACCAATAGATGGCGTTAAATGTTCTTTTTCTTGTCCTTGTTTCGCATTTTACAGTTACATTATTTGCGGCGGGGGTGGAAGGGTTGTAGATGAATCATATACTCGTCTTTTTTTTACTGTTATCTGGATTTTTTATATATCCCACTTTTTACAGAAATGTTTTAGATTAAATTCTACATTATATGTAGCATGATGAATCCATTGATATATGTTTTAAGCATTTAGAACACTTGTTCACTTTAATTTTCACCCTCAACCATAATGGACTTGCCGAAAGAAAACGTGCGTTTTCACGTTTTCTTTGAAGGAATAATTAGGGGATTCTTCTTTATATGCTAGCGATTTTTTTATTCCGTTAGAATGTACTAATTTCTCATTTTATGGAGTCCTTTGATGTTCAATGTGTTCATAAAATCCATGCTGAATTGTTGCTTCAACACTGCACTTATATGAATTATAATTTTCTTGAATTGAATGCTATTGGCAGGAGGTTTATAACTATTTTTTTTTCTTTTTTCAATGCAAACTGATGTTACCTTGCCGCATGAACACAGCAACGGGGTTATTGGATCAGGAAAATTGCCTTGTCTCTGTGAGAATATTTGCATGTATCGACAATTAGAATGTCCTGTGTTCGATATTTCACCAAAAATTTCTAAAGGGATTACTTTATATCAGAGATTCAATCAGAATTTGACTTTGCGTAGATACTTATCATTTATTTCTGTGATTTTAAGTTTTGATTGCTGGTTTGAAAAATATGTCTGAGTAAAACGAGTGACACTTTAGTATACTACATCTGGTACAGAACGTGATCATTTGATGGACAAAGAAAGATTTCTGTATAAACGGCATAACTCGAGTTTAAGCTTCATAAAAGTTGTACACCAATATACAATTGTACATTATAGAGCTGATTCCTAAAGACAGTCTTTCTGTGTCAATGTATGCTGTGTTTCTATTTAATATCTATAGTAGACTCCAACAGACTTTTGTGTTCGACAAATATATATTCTCTCACTAAACATTAACCTCACCCATTCCTAAATGACCAACATTTCAACGGAATAGTGATAAACTAAGCGTTTGATTTACTAAGGAAATAGTGGACACAAACATATGTTATTGCTTTTATACATAAACCTCCGAATATTTTGTATATTCTTTAAGAATAAGTTTATTGGTGATAAGTGAATAATTCGTTAATTTTCATAACATCAGCTTAAGGGATGTTAGATGCCTGTGAAAGGCGGTGCCTTATTAATCTAAATATCATCGTATTTATAGCGTAATAAGATATGGGTATGTTTACTGTTATAAGATATATTATTATTATTATTATTATTATTATTATTATTATTGTTATTATTATTATTATTATTATTACTTGCTAAGCTACAACCCTAGTTAGGAAAAGCAGTAAGGAAATAACTAGAAGAGAAGCAACTAACGATCAAAATGAAATATTCCAAGAACAGTAACATTAAAATAAATCTTTCAGATATAAGCAAGCTACAACCCTAGTAGGAAAAGCAGGATACTATTTATATTATCCATAGTAGAAGGATATAAGCAAAGGATTTTATGTATTAACCATTTCAATTCTGGATATGAAAAAGAAATCGAAAGAAATCTGGTAAACTGAAAGAAATGTTTAGTTGTCTGCTTCTGCTTTGAATGGCCAACACTGAAATCATGTAAAGACTAAAAATACATCATAATCTGGCTTCATATAAAGCTTGGTACATTGAAAAGTTATCAGATAGTTAAAGCAAACACAAATAGGAATTTCGTTCGTTTAACTTCTTCATTTGCTTTCTTTTTTCATAATTCCATAAACAAATAATGATGCTACTTCAGATCCTCTTTTGGTAATACTGTGCGCCATTGCCCTAACACGTTTCTCAGAATTCTTTATGATATCACCAATTTTCAGATTAAAAGGCATAAGGTGTTGTTCAAAATATATAAATCGGTAGAGTTTTATCATCACTTAAAACATTTGAAAATTGGAGTTGTTTTTGTGTATGTTCTAATTAGTAAAACAATAGTTTTTTTTTTTTTTCATTATTCAGACGGCATTCCAACAGTTACTAGTTTCACTGACCAACCAATAGATGGCGTTAAACTCTAGTTTCGCTGGTCAACCAATAGATGGCATTAAATACCTCCTACATAGTCATTGTTTGTACTTAATAGACGTATTATGCCACGTGTGTGGAAATGTTGTAAATGAATGATATAGGCCCCTTCTTTTAAATAAACTCCTGTCCTCAGTATATCCCATTCTTTATACGAATATTTAAGATGAAAATCCACATTATATGTACTACGATGAATCCATCATTATACGCATTAACGCTTTAGAATACTCGTTGATTTTTTATTTCCACTTTTGTCCATAATGAATTTCACGAAGGAAACCATAGAATTTAATTAAGTTTTTCTTTGAAGAATAGATCATGGGGTCTATTCTATATGGGAGGTAATTTTTCTATATAATAATGTACTCATTTCCATCTTATGGAGTCGTATAATGTTCAATGTGTTCATAAAATTCATGATAAATTGTTACTTCAACAAAGAATCTTTTACGAATTCATGTGTCCTACATATTTATCACTATTCAAAGGAAGCTCGTAACTACTATTACCCTTCCATAAAGATTCAACATCGTGGTTATAGAACCAAGAATTTAACCCTTTGCTTTTATGAGAATATTTGTATGTATTGTCTATAAATCTGTCCTGTATTCGACAGTTCTCCGGTATTTTGTGAAGGGACTCCCGTATTTCAGAAATTTAAACAAAATTCAACGTTTCACATATATTTATCATTAGTTTTTTTATGTTTAAGTTTTAATGACCCGATAGATGCATTGTGTGAGTAAAATCCAGTGATATTTTATAATACTTCACTGTTGAAAAAACGTAACTTTATTTTGAAATTCTCCGTAAAAACATAGTTCTCAGCCGTATTTCGTAAAATACAGGTGGCCGTAATTTTTACCCTACTTTGTTATCTTTTATGGGATGGTGACCGTATATCAATCCTTAACGTCAATATATTCGTTTTTAAAACGTTAAATTCCCGGCAACATTATTCCAGGATTTTTACCGTTTTTACGGCAAAATTTTAACGGTGTAACCTACATGGGGGTAAAGAACGTGTAATAAATTGATGGTTACAGAAAGAGTTCTGTGTAAACTACATAACTTACTCGATTTTAAGCATCTTAAAAGTCGTACACCCATATCAATCAAATGTACGGGGTTTCAAGACAGGCATAGTGTCAATGTATAATGCATTGTCATTCAAAATTGACCCCAATAAACTTTGTGTTCGTCAAAATATGTATTCTATTATTGAAGAATAAACCACAGAAAACCCCAAATGGCTGAAATTTCAACGGAATAATGAGAAACATCCTCAGTTCGGACGCATTCTAATGCTGAGTTTTGAATATCAATATTTAGGAATGCAGGTGAATCTGGCTTAACTTACAATGAAGGAAACCCACTAACACATGCCATTGCTAATGAAAATAAATTTAACGCATTGCAGGGCCATTAGACATTGTTTGGGAACACCAATTGGAATTTGGGCATAAAGATTATAGATATTATGGGCATAAACGCCAATATGATCTGACGGTGAATAGCTCTGTCACCGAGACCAAAAATCTCATGTGCCTGTCGGAAACGTCCATGCCTGGTGTTCTGCTGGACTGGGGTTCGAGACAAGTTCAAGAGCTATAGTTTCTTTTAGTGTCTACAACCACACCATCCTTGTGAGCTAAGGGTGGATTGGTTGGGGGAGCCTATAGGTTTACATGTGAGTCATCAACAGTCATTGCCCGGGCCTCCCTGGTCCTAGCTTGGGTGGAGAGGGGCTTATAAGCTGATTGAGCTGATAGTGTGCGTATATATACATATATATATATACGTATATATATATATATATATATATATATATATATATATATATATATATATATATATATATATATACAGTATATATATGCGTAAAAATCACAGGAAAACGTGATGCTCAGATGCAGAAGAACCACAGGGAAAATGAAAATACAAAATATACGATTAAGTCTTGACTAGTTTCGTGATACTTCTTCAGAGGACTGATCAGTCCTCTGAAGAAGTATCACGAAACTAGTCAGGACTTAATCGTATATTTCGTATTTTCATTTTCCCTGTGGTTCTTCTGCATATATATATATATATATATATATATATATATATATATATATATATATATATATATATATATATATATATATATATGTGTGTGTGTGTGTGTGTGTGTGTGTGTGTGGTCAGTTTCTAGGGCATTGTCATTGCCCTGTGCTTCTGTAGTTCATAAGCGACCTTTAAAGTGTCCAAACTCCCATATCATCTAAAGTTTTGAACGTCTTTAGGCAAAACGTCTAAACAGCTATGCTGAAAGCAATAATATGTTTGCCAATCTGCAGTTTGGCTTTCACAAAGACCTTCGCATATTGATGCCCTTCTTGCAATCTCCAACGCTGTACAGAATATTCTTCGTATGATTGACCTCGATTTTTGTACAGTACTGCCTTTGATTGTGTTAATCATAAGGCCATTGTTTTCATACTTAAATAGATAGGGATAGGTGGGTGTTTTCTTGGCATCATCGCTGAATGTGTAAGAAATGGAATGCGAGATTAGTTGTTGATGGACACCATATTGACTAAAGGACTGTGATATTTAGTGTCCGTCATGGCAGTGTTCTTGGTCCACTACTGTTCATACCATATACGCATGATATGTGGTTTGCCCTAGAAAACAAGCTTGTTGCATATGCAGATGATGCTACTCTCTTTGCATCAATTCCATCTCCTGAATGTAGATTTGAGGTTTCCGAGTCCATTAATAGAGATCTAGCTTAAATTAGTGCATGGTGCTAGTTATGGGGCATGAAGTTGAACTGTAACAAAACTCTAAGTATTATTAGAAGTAGGTCAAGAACGTTGACTCCACATGTAGATCTACATTGATAATGTCTTTAACTATATAAAATTCATTTAAAATTCTAGTTGGGATTCTTGATTACAAATTTACTTTTGAGAAACAAATCTGATCAGTTTCTTCATCAATTTAAAATATGGCTAATTGAGAAAGACTTTTAAGATTTTCGGAGATCAATCCATTCTGAAGAAGTGTTTTAATTTTTTTTAAATCTACCTTGTTTCGAGTGTTTTCTCCTGTCTGGTCTTCAGCTGCTGATTCTCATCTTGCTTAACTTTTTAAGCAGGAACTTACGGTCTATTAAATTCCTCATTCCTGATCTGGATATTAATCTCAGACACCGTTCTTCAGTTAGTTTTTTATGCATTTTGCATATTCTTCTTTTTTAATTGAGGCCATCCTTTAAATTCAGATCTTTCTAGAATATACTGTACCATTATGTGCGTACTAGGTATGCAGTTAATTCTAATAGTCAAGCTTTCTCCATTATGAAACACAATACTACACAGTATTCTAGAATTTTTTATTCCAACTGAGACCAGAATTTTTATTCATGACTAGTATAAAGTTTGCCTTTTCCTTATTTCCTTTCCTCACTGAGCTCCTTTCCCTGTTTGAGCCCCTGGCCTTGTTAAAGTCTGCTTTTCCAACCACGGTTGTAACTTGGCTAATAATAATAATAATAATAATAATAATAATAATAATAATAATAATAATCAATGCGTCTTCACACTTTTGACTCGAACGATGAATCAATATACCTGATAACTGCTTTCCTATAAGATACTTTTTTTTTTCTTTACTCCTATCAACGCAATGTGTCCATGCATATAAAGTTAACTTGCCAAAGACAACATTTTAGGTCATCCGCTTGTTTTCATCAGCATTTCAGTTTGGTGAAATAAACCACAATTTCATCATTATCGTCATCATCTCCTCCTATACCTAATGACAAGGTCTAAAGAATACCTTGCCTAATGACGCAAAGGGCCTCGGTTAGATTTCGCCAGTCGTCTCTATCTTGAGCTTTTAATTAAATACTTCTCCATTCATTAGCTCTTACTTTGCGCTTGATAGTCCTCAGCGATGTAGGCCTGGGTCTTGCAACGTGTTTCCCCACCGTTTGAAATAGTAAGTGTAACTGCCGTTACATACCACCATTCGATTATTCCGCTAAGGCGATTATAGGCATCATTCTTGTTCATTTTTGTAAGCTATGCTTTTGGAAATCGCTTTGGCAATCATGCAGGTCCAATTTGCTTCTATGTTAATCTGTATTTAATCCAGAAAAGGGTTCATTCAAGTCTATTGATGCGTTCTGTCGTAGGTTATACTTATGTAAGCGGTCTTTTAGATGTTTCTCTATCTTATTCCTCATTGTGATGAACCTCAGTACATACATATTAAACTGAATTTTGTAGGTATCAAAGGAGGTTTACTTATGATGGAAGAGACCATAGTATGTATTAACTGTCAATTGAATTGCTTTGTTGATTAGATAATGCAGCTTCCTGGGTAGGTATGTATTAGAGCGACCTGCACAGAAAGTGCAGGCCACTGGCTCTTGCGCTAAAGCAGTCCGTAATGCATCTTCCTTGGTAAATGACTTTGTATAGCATTTCAGACCGTGATGCAATAATTCAGTAATTAGATGACTTAGTAATGCTACCAGACAAGCAGATACACTATGGAATTTTACAACAGACAGATACAGTATCGGAGTCAATCACGTTTATTTCTTCCCATTTTTGTTTCAGAATTAAATCTCCACTATATCATTATTATTATTATTATTATTATTATTATTATTATTATTATTATTATTATTATTATTATTATAGCAGCGCACAGCGTTATATCTTGTAGTCACTTAAATAATAATAATAATAATAATAATAATAATAATAATAATAATAATAATAATAATTTTTACCAAGGGCAGAAGGAGGGCTAGGAATGATGAATATTGTACATAAATCGAAAGCTATTATGTTCAGAACTTTTAACAAGATTTCTATGAGTAAGTGTTATGGTTTTGAGATTATGTATTATTATTGTAAAATAAAAGCTAGTGTTTTAATGGAAGCTGACAAAACTTATAGAGATTGTACTATTTTTATCACATCATATTATAGTGAGATGACAGATGTTTTAAGGAAAGTATATGGTTTAAAGAATTATCCTAAGGTGTCTGTTAAAGAAATATACTGGTTACTAATGAACTGTAAAGACTATAAACCAAAGATAGAGTTATTGTACCCGCTTTTTAATTGGAAACAGATTTGGAAGCATGTAAATAATAAGTATATTGATAAGAACAGCAGAGATATAGTTTATAGATACGTTAATGAAATACTTAATACCAAAGATAGGCTTCATATGATGAAAATCTCGAATGAAGATAAATGTCTCTTTTGTGGATGTATTGAAAATAATATGCACATATTTTATTTTTGTCCCTCGTCAAAAAACATTCTGATTTGGTTAAAGTCAATACTAAATAGCTGTTGTAAAATTGAAACAGATAGTTTACTAAGAATTCTTAAGTTTGATTTTAAGACACCTTCGAAGAAAGACGAAAACACTGCAATGGTGTTACTATCAGATTTTGTAGCAGGAGTGTGGTTGGGTCGATCTTTGGGTCTTTTGGCAGACGACCCAAACCTAATAACTTATATAGTGAATAAAATGTCAGAAACCAAGTTTATATTGAGTAAAGTTTATGTGAATAAATTAGACAAGCTCTTTACCAAAGATTATGTACTTAATGCTATTGTAAAATAAAGAATAAAAAGAAACATAAGTTACTCTATAGGATATAAGGCTTACTTACTTTGTTATTTGTAAAGGATGTAATTTATTATTATTTTATATTGTATATAGGAAGTCATTGTATTGATCCTTTTGTAAAATTTAATAATAAAAAGATAAAAAAAAAAAAAAAAAATAATAATAATAATAATAATAATAATAATGTATTACTTTCATGGACTTAAGGTTGCTAATTCCTTTAGTATCCCAGCTTCCTTTTTGATACATATCTTGATTTCCGTTAAACTACACTTATAGACACTTAGGCCTGTATTGTAAATGAGTTGCAGTTTTTCATGCCAAAGACACGTGCATTCTTTGAACATAAAACGACTAGATAATTATGTAATTATCCGTTAATCGTATATGGTATTTACTTTTCCTCTTATATAATACAATGAGCCTTCTTTGCTTGAATTGTTTGACATTTTATTGAAAACTGCATTATTAGGCTTTGCTGTATTTAAGATTTTGGTCGACCTTTTTCTGGATGTATTACTAAACATTGGAAAAATACATTGATTTATTTCTACAAATGGTTTTGCTATCATTGTTATTTGTAGTCACACCATGAAATAAATTTTATTAATTTGTGCGATATTCGGACATACTACTTTTTGGGGTAATTTATTAAAACACTTGCAAAACTTTGTTGAATTAAATTTGACTTTTATTTGATATATAAGTTATTTCCTTTCAATAATAATCCTCCGTGGGCTTATGTGAAGAATATATTTTCCTATCGTCGTGCAATACTTGAAATTTCTGCCTAAACACTGTCTGTGTGTATAGTATATGAATTTCACGAGTTATATATATATATATATATATATATATATATATATATATATATATATATATATATATATATATGTATATATATATTTATATTTGTGAGAAGCAAGATTTTCTTATATTGTGATATTTACGCTGATTCATATATGAGACATTCTACCCTTCAGAGAGGCTTTCTTAATTATGTATCCAAATGGTTTTCTGGAGAGTCTTAAATCTATCTTTATATGATGTTTCCATCTTACACTTGGTATAGGAATAAACTAATTGATTAGTGGAGAATTATTCATCATCTCCTCTTACGCCTATTAATGCAAAGGGCCTTGGTTAGATTTTTATCATCTCTCTCTCTCTCTCTCTCTCTCTCTCTCTCTCTCTCTCTCTCTCTCTCTCTGATTTAATTTTTTTCTCATTGCATAATCGACTAATTTATTTGGAATAAGCCCACGACAAAGACTAATAATAATTAAAACAGAGTTTCAGAATGAGCGAAACTATTGCCCGCTTGTTAAATGGGTTATTGGTGCTTGGAATGATGATGGAGGCTACTCGTGACTGCTTCCCTCAGCCAATCAGGAGCCATTTCTCCAGTTTTCTTCGCCTGAACTGATTTGGACCTTTGTGATTGGCTGAAAATCAGTTTGGAGTTGTTACTGGCAAAACTCAAAACTGACTTTGAAAGTGGGCGCAACTTTCCGCTGTTTGGTCTGTGGTGTCCGTGGGTGAACGTCAGAATGATCTTTGATGTTAAGATTGCATTTCGTATTTGAAACCAATTTTTGAGTATCTTTGGTTGAATATCGGGGTAAAAGTTTTTCATCACTAGCCATGGTTAAAGGTAAGGAATTTGTGCTTCCACTTTTTTTGTGTATATTTTGTCGCAAGTGCGTAGTCATTAAAGTTTTTTTTTTTTTTTTTTTACTGCAAAGATTATTCGCGATCGCGAGTCGAAAAATTGTTACGCTCTTAAGATTACTTCATTATTTGAACGTCGATATATTACCTTCCATCCTTTTACTATTTTCCCCTGTTGGAACCCTTAATCTCTAATAATTCTGGTTTTCCAACATTGGTATTAGCTTGGCTAGTAATACTTAATTGGCTGCGTCGACAAGCCTGTTTCATTGGGCTTTATTATAAAAGCCAAGCTTTATACATGGAGGATCCCGAAAGAATATACCGAAGTATTTGTGCGTGACTGCGTGTTGCTGTGATCCAACTGTTAAAACAATAATTGAGTCTCTTGACTGTTTCCAAGGTAGTTAAAATTTTGTACTAGACTTAAACTGCAGGATGTCATTGACTAGGGACAATTGGTATTTTGCAACAGGAAAATCACTTACGCCTTATTCTCACCAACGTCTGTAGTTATATAATTCTCCACTAAAAATTTTAAATTTACATAGTTTATATACTTACTTACTTTTACTTTTACTTTTAGGGGTTTATTTCTCGCCCTCCACCAAACACTAAAGGTCTGTTCAGGCGGGCCTTGGTGTGTGAAAAAATTATTTCTTTCCAGTTAATATTTTGCTCTGTATCGTTATCAGTTATTTCGCTAGCATTTGTATTCAGGCTTAATAGTTTTCAGGTCACTATTATAACACTTTCTAAAAAGATAAGTCTTCAGCTTTTTCTCGAAAGCTGCCACATTATTGCTATTCTTGACGTCGAGTGGAAGGTCGTTAAAGAGTCTCGGTGCAGCATAGCTGAACGTTCTTCCTCCTATTGCATGATTCACACTAATTTCGAATAGTCTATGCGGGTCATCAGCATGTCTAACTCTTACAGTGGCGCTGGTAGCTTCAGGGTAGGGGACCAAGCAATCACTTACTTTCTTTTACGGGTTTATTTCTCGCCCTCCATATAACACTAAAGGTCTGTTCAGGCGGGCCTTGGTGTGTGAAAAAATAATTTCTTACCAGTTGACATTTTGCTCTGTATTGTTATCAGTTATTTCGCTAGCATTTGTATTCAGGCTTAATAGTTTTCAGGTTACTATTATAACACTTTCTAAAAAGATAAGTCTTCAGGTTTTGTTTGAAAGCTGCCACATTATTGCTATTCTTGATATCGAGTGGAAGGTCGTTAAAGAGTCTCGGTGCAGCATAGCTGAACGTTCTTCCTCTTATTGCATGATTCACACTAATTTCGAATAGTCTATGCGGGTCATCAGCATGTCTAACTCTTACAGCGGCGCTGGTAGCTTCAGGGTAGGGGACCAAGCAATCACTTACTTTTACTTTTACAGGTTTATTTCTCGCCCTCCATCTAACACTAAAGGTCTGTTCAGGCGGGCCTTGGTGTGTGAAAAAAATTTCTTACCAGTTTATATTTTGCTCTGTATCGTTATCAGTTATTTCGCTAGCATTTGTATTCAGGCTTAATAGTTTTCAGGTCACTATTATAACACTTTCTAAAAAGATAATTCTTCAGGTTTTGTTTGAAAGCTGCCACATTATTGCTATTCTTGATATCGAGTGGAAGGTCGTTAAAGAGTCTCGGTGCAGCATAGCTGAACGTTCTTCCTCCTATTGCATGATTCACACTAATTTCGAATAGTCTATGCGGGTCATCAGCATGTCTAACTCTTACAGCGGCGCTGGTAGCTTCAGGGTAGGGGACCAAGCAATCACTTATTTTACTTTTACTTTTACGGGTTTATTTCTCGCCCTCCATCTAACACTAAAGGTCTGTTCAGGCGGGCCTTGGTGTGTGAAAAAAATAATTTCTTACCAGTTGATATTTTACTCTGTATCGTTATCAGTTATTTCGCTAGCATTTGTATTCAGGCTTAATAGT
The DNA here is from genome assembly GCF_036898095.1 of Palaemon carinicauda. Classification (NCBI taxonomy): domain Eukaryota; kingdom Metazoa; phylum Arthropoda; class Malacostraca; order Decapoda; family Palaemonidae; genus Palaemon; species Palaemon carinicauda. The sequence continues at coordinate 20,664,747 of NC_090761.1, forward strand.
TTTCAGGTCACTATTATAACACTTTCTAAAAAGATAAGTCTTCAGGTTTTGTTTGAAAGCTGCCACATTATTGCTATTCTTGATATCGAGTGGAAGGTCGTTAAAGAGTCTCGGTGCAGCATAGCTGAACGTTCTTCCTCCTATTGCATGATTCACACTAATTTCGAATAGTCTATGCGGGTCATCTGCATGTCTAACTCTTACAGTGGCGCTGGTAGCTTCAGGGTAGGGGACCAAGCAATCACGAAGATATTTAGGCTTATCACTTGTAAGTGCTTTGTGAGTCAACAAGCAAATTTTAAATTCAATTCTAGCCTTAACAGGTAACCAATGTAGATCGATCAGTGCAGGAGTTATTCTCTCCCGAAATTTAATGCCTTTTATCAGTCTAGCCGCCCGGTTTTGCACATTTTGAAGCTTTCTTAGTAGTGTATTGGGCAATTTGTAGTACAGAGAATTGCAATAATAAAGCCTTGATATTACATGACTCATCACTAAAATTTTTGTACTGCCCTCTGTTAAATATTTTCTAATAAATGCTGTTTCTCAGGTGATAGTTACACACTTTCACTGTTCACAATTTGGTCCTTCATTGACAAATTACAGTATCAGTACACCCAAATTTTTCACAACAGGCACAATCCCAACATCAGCATCACCAATTTTTATACTTTGAATTAACTGGTAATTCTTCAAAGCCACCTTTGTGCCAAAGAACATACATTGTTTTATCATCATTTAATTTGAGCTTTTTCCTCTGCATCCATGTTTTTATTTCAGTCATTATCTCATCAATTTTCTTCTTTGTATCTTGTGGTGTTGAAATTGAGAGGTAAAACTGAGTATCGTCTGCATATAGTTTAAAACCCACTTTTTGTTTTTTCAAGATGTGTGATAGCTCAATAGTATATATGTTAAACAAGATAGGGCCCAGGACACTACCCTGTGGTACACCCTTCATAAGAATTCTCTCATTGGATCGGTTTCCAGAAACTTCTACAATAGTCTTCCTGTTCACTAAGTAACTTCGCAAAAATTTCAGTGCTTCCTCAGTCACCCCAATAGACTTTAAGTCGTCAAGTAAGTACTCGTGCACAACAGTGTCAAAAGCAGCACTAAGATCTAACAATTAAAATTCCACACTTTCCCCCATCAAGAAGACCTATCATATCATTCATTATTGAGCACAAAGTAGTTTCTGTAGAATGATTAGCTCTGTAGGCCGATTGATTTTCCGGGAATACTTCTAACTCGTCAATATGCGCCCATAATTGCTCACTTATGACTTTTTCAATAAGCTTTGACATGTAGGATAAATTTGAAATGGGCCTATATGAATTTAGCTCGTTTACATCACCTTTCCCTTTGTAAATTGGTTTGATCAACGCAGTTTTTTCACAGCTAGGAAAACAGAATTGTGATATACTTAGGTTAATTATGTTCAGGTAAATATTATATACAACTTGCTTGTTTGGAGCTTCACTTATTGAACTGTTTGGGAAAGGGTCGTTTCCACAATGTATTCTTCATCTCTCTCATAACCTTTAACAAGTCGCACATATTTATTTCCTTAAATTTTATTAACTTCTTTCCTTCCTTCACTGGCATAGCTGACTGTCCTTCCAAGTGATTTTGGGGGAAGCCTCTATAGATTTTATCAATTTTTTCACTAAAGAATAGAGCAAAACTCTCTGCACAAACATTATCAGGCAAGACATCGTAGATTTGATTAACCAATAATCCACAATTTTTAGTTTGGATAATTGTTCAAGGTTTATTGGTTTTAATATAGGTAGGCTATTGGTTATGGCAGACTCGTAGCCCTGCTGTTACAGTACTCTCGATGGTATAAAAGCATGGTAAGTTTATATGTAAACTTGCAAGAATACCTTGTGAATCAGTTACCATTAAGTGTAAAAATTAACTGTCCTACAGGGTGATCTTAGAGCGCAAACTTGGAACCTGAAAAGAGTACTTGAATTCAGATTTCATTTAAATTTGAGGGTAGAGGGTTATTCAAATATTCCTGCTTCTATGCGATGGCCTTTTCAGCATCCGGAAAAATGGTAAAATACAGCTACAGATGCTAGTTAGGACACTCCTAATGTCAAACAAAAGTCATTGAGAAATTTCTGCGCTGTCTGTTCTTGTATACTCAGATTATCATCCATTCTGTAATTTCTACAAAGCAGCAACTTTGAATTTGAGTTGATTGAAGAATTCATTATGCTGTCCCCTGGTTAGATGGGACGTTTGTGCGATTAGTTTTGTTTGCTCGAGGAAATGCTTTCTAATAAGTAGAAAATTTCCACTTAAATTTTAGTTACTTTCATGAATTTTCGGTAGGTACTAAGTTTTTTCCTAATCTTCAACTATAACTTTTAGTCTAATTAGATATATAGAAATGGAACTAGTGTAATTAATTGGCATCTGATTTGATGATGAAATTGGCTATGGAACGGTAACAAGTCACTCCGGCCCCTAGTTTTTCCGGCTCCGGTCACTGTCCTCCCCCGCTTTCGACCCAGGTCACTCCGGCCTCCCTCGTGTGTAGTTAGCAATATATATTGTTGGGTTGTTTGAGTGTGTGTTTATATATTCATATGTAATTATACTTGTTTACAACTTTGATTGTTCATTTATGTCCACGGAGGCTAGAGCGAACAATAAACACCGTGTTATTTCACAACACGACTCTAGGTCAGTTCCCACTTCCCCTAACTCCCTCATTATCTTATCTCCCCTACTCTTATCACGTATGTCCTATAATCTCTCTCTCTCTCTCTCTCTCTCTCTCTCTCTCTCTCTCTCTCTCTCTCTCTCTCTCTCTCTCTCTCTCTCTCTCTCTCTTGGTGGACAGAAGGGTGTTGCCTTAATTATCACTTTTTGATCACCTTGAATCACGCCTTCCTGCTGGCCTAATTAAAGATTTAACGTACATGAGAAACCTGGATAAGTTGGTTTTGGTCACCAAGTGAGTGGACAGTTTGGCTAGAGTATTCGCACGAATAATGTAGGTTATCACAGACGTTTCAATGGTAGTCCAGGCTTTTCCCATATTCCTTTTTATGTGCTGGTTCCCTTACTTTTCAAAGAAGCCAAAAATGTACAGGTTCAAGTGCGTCTGGTCAAGGACGGCCAACTTGCTCGTTGTCAGACGAAAATACCTATCTCTACAGGGACGAATATTTTCACTATGGAACAAATATGAACAACATGACCTTACCACTGACCAATTATTAAAAGGATGTTCCAGGCTAAGCGGACCTAGTGCTTAGTTTGTAATGAGTTTTTTTTTTTTTTTTTTTTTTTACTTAGACGCATACTTTTGTAAACAAATATTTTAGTATCAGTAGGCTGCCTGATTTTTTTTTTACTTAGACGCATACCTTTGTATACAGTTAATTTTTCATATTTAAAGTATTATATTGTATTTAGTATTTTATTTATGGACATTAATAATGTAGCGTATTTTAACTTAGTTCACTATGTTAAGGAAGTGTTTTGTAGTATTTCTGTATCTGTCGCAAATGCCTAGTTCTTATAAAAATCAAGAAAAACGTTAGCGAGTTCACCTGAATGTTCTTTTCATGGGCACGGGCAGCTCTGTAAATCTCATTCTACTAGGTAGAAGCTTCGTAAATCTCATTCTAGTAGGTGGTAAATTTCTTCTCAATGCGTACGCATAGAACCAATCTGTTGGCTCCACCTTTCAACTTATTGGAAGTAATTTTATGAAGTCTTAATATTTGCCTTCTACTCCAATCATCAGTATTAAGAGTTTGTTCGTGTGTTTATTTGTTATCGACAACCACTCAAATCACCTGTTTCATCTCTTGTGGCTTAACACTTATTGATTTCAGCCAAAAACAAACTTTTTTGGAATTACGTAATACTTTTAACGTTTTGCCATTCGAAGACAGGTGCTTCAGGACAGTTTTTCGACAATTAGCCAATCTACAACTGCTATCTACAAACATACCTGATTCTCTCCAAAATACTATGGTTTGGTTGGTCCTCGTTAAAGAGATGATGACTTTAATTGTCACACTTTATTTAACTGGCTGTCAATTTATGACGTTTTCATTGTTAACCAATCAGAAAACAATACGGTTTCAACAGACCAAGGAATTTTTTTCCGCCATCAGTTTATAGGTATGGATAGTTTAATTCAGTTGTGACTTGTGAGCTAGTTTATTTTTGGGTAATAGGCAGATATCATGGTGGTGCATATCCCGAACATGCAAAATATGCATATGATTTTTGCTGTTAACATTGTTACTTTTGAGTGTTCAGTGTCCTAAGTGTCCTTTTTAGGGAAGATAAGCATATTTGGCATTGTAGTTCTACTGGGGTGATTGCTAAAACAAAGAAACGCCGGCGATGTGGGTATAAAGTTTCAGATTATAAAGGTGCCTTTTTAGATGGTACTCATCTTCCTGCTTGAAAACTTATTATTTAATAATCATTTGGTCTATAAATTATGGAACCATCATACTGTAATATTCTCTTGAAATTAGTAGAACCAGTGTTGATTGGCGTAGTTTTTGTTGTGGAGTTGCTGAATATTATTTTGATAATCAAGAACCAATTGGATGTGGGGGGGCAAGGCCCCCACCTAAAAGGGGGTGGGTGGCGAAGCCCCGCCATCCAGATGCAGATATATTCAGTGACAGGTTAGGTTGGTGCACAACTACAATGTGACTTGCAATAACTGGTCATATAGTGCATTTGTATGCCATTTTCTCATGTAAAATTCTTGGCTCGGGTTTTCCCATTTCCAGTGTTATGTATTTCGAATTCTGTGTATACCTGTATACTGATCCAGTTTTATGTTTTGAGTGTTATATTTAGGTTTTTTCCTCCATTTTGCCCTGTTTTTACCTACTTTGTCTCCCCCACCCTAAACCCCGCTTCCCAAGGAGGCTCCCCCGGATTGTTATCTATAGGGGGAGGGATGGTGGAAGGATAAGTATTCATTTGCTATGGAAATAAACCTCAAAATCATTAAAATCACATCATAATACATCAGAAAAACCTATATTTTATGTTGAAAGCAATTAATATCCATAAGTGAAATAATACCTTGTATTTTATATAATGTTAATAGCAATGTATTGAAAAAGTAAAGAGAAGGCAAAACTAATTTACTATATTATCAGGGAGCAGAGTTGTTTACATCGCGATAAAGCCAGTCAGTGCTCCCATGTTGTGGTCAGGGTGTGGTGACCCTTGTTTGGTTATTTATCATATATTCTTTCTAGATTACATAGTATTACGTAGGTATTGTTTATTTGTATGACTATACTGCGTAAATATTTAATAAAAGAGCCTGTTATTATATATTTCTAGATAGCATTATAATTAGTGGGTTGTAGTGACTAGGGGGGTAGGCCGGAGTGACTAGGGGGGTAGGCCGGAGTGACTAGGGGGGTAGGCCGGAGTGACTAGGGGGGTAGGCCGGAGTGACTAGGGGGGTAGGCCGGAGTGACTAGGGGGGTAGGCCGGAGTGACTTATTAATGTTTCACAAGTTCTTACAGTCCAAGTTAGAGAAATTTACTGACAGATTCATAATCTAATTTGAAGATTTTCTCAAATCTTCGTTGTAGAACCCCCTCAAATGATTTTACGGACAGTTCTTAGAAAACAATCTTGTGTGTGTAGGACGTGCCCCGCGAGTTTGACATTGGAATGATTGTTTCGTCGAATTTCTTAAAACGCAAGACAATATATGTATATGGTAAAGCCGCAGCTACCGGTTAAACTTCAGATGTACTAAAGTACTATTCGTGGTGCTTTTCTTTAGCGTTGCCGCTTCATTCTTGAATTTTGTAAGTTTCCAAACTTGCAGGATCACCTGATTGAACTTTTGGATCAGTTACCACGTGTATAGTTCGACCTTTGCAGTGATTTTCAAAATCTAAATTTCCATGTTTTGCACATCACTTTAAAATCTTATACAAATAAAAGGGGCATTGGCCTTCCTTTCGATCTTGTAGACAAAATTTTCCATTTTTAAGTTGCTTAATCCGAAAGAGTAGTTTTTCTCCATAAAAATATACTGTTCTCACTTATTTCAGAAAATTACAGGCGACCGTAATTTTAACTTTCTTTTTCGGGTTGGTGACCGTAAGATCACTCTTGCGTCAATATGTTTTTAAAACTGTTAAAAAAAATCCTTTTGAATGTTGCCACAGTTTTTTTTTAATGCAAACTTTGTGTACACACCCTTAAAATTTTTTGAAGAAGTGTTTACAAACACCATAATAAAGACCTTGTAGGGATATTTTAACTTAAATAACAGCTACTGTAATTACTCACCGGCTGCGATGGTATGCAAAAACCACGCCAAATATGTCCAAGCCAAGGCTCTGCCCATAAATTGAGAAATCCAATCCGGGATATCGGCTTTACTCGTGTACGCCGGCGTATAAATTTGGCTTATTTCTCTCCGCTACAAAATTAAAAATTTCAAATATTGGATATTTTCCATATGTGGGAAACCAGATAAGTTACCATTTTATTACTTTTATAGTACTGATGCAATTGTGCTCTCAATATTGATTACTGATCGGATCTGATCATTCTTAGTACGATCTTTTTTAAAGGGTTTAAGGTCTCTCATGAATGGCAGAGGCGAGGGAAAGCACATTGCCTTAAGCAGGACAATATCCTAGAGACTGACCATATATATGATCAGCGCCCAAGCCCCCTCTCCACCCCAAGGGCGGCAGTGTTTTTACTCCATCAATCAAGGGTACAAATATTAGCGGTTGAACTTTAATTACAATAAGATTCTTGCTAGCTATAGTCAAACAGTATTTTATATTTCATTACAATTCTGTCCCCTAATAAGTTTTACTCTGTAATTCACTTTGCGGGAAACCCTGAATCCTATAGAATTAACTATCTAAATGTTATTACGGTCAGCTAAAAAAATTCAATTAAATTCTCAAAACCAAAATATCGCTATACTTAATGAATCACTAGAAAGTATTAACACAAGACAATATGTAGGCAATTTATTTAAAGTTGACCATAACCAGGAAATGAATATTCTTTTTTAAATAGCCTACAGTGGTGTAATAGTTACGCTGTACCCATGTTCTATACGGATGCGTTCCACATCCAGGGGTTTGTAATTTATCTAATTCATAAGGTTAATTTTTGAGTTGGATAATTCAGTAACTTACTATGCCTTCTCATACAGCGCAAAAGGTTCAGCTCACAAGTTAGGATAAAAATGTCAGATATCAATGGGAGTTACTAAAAATTTAATCTTAGCAGAGATACTTTTCATGATACTTTTGATGAAAAAAATCCGCTTGTCAATTTTGCAAATGCACATTCTTTAGTGATTCACTAAATACAATATCGCTGAAGATTTCCTTCTCAAAGCTATCAGGGACTGGTAGTGGGTAATTCCTCAAACACGACTTGGCCTTTTCAGAAAGTAATCAGATAAATGAGTTAAGTGTAGTATGAATTATAAATTGGAATTTTTACAACTCCAATAGGAGATATGTAAAGATTTCAAATCGGTATCAAGATAGTATTTTTTTAGTACATTAAAGTAAGTTTATCTAATGTCCAGTCATATTTTGTTGAATGTGTAATATTTTTTTCTTTGCGCAGGTGGAGCATGAAGTTGAAGCTTAGATTGAGAACGAATGAACAGTCAAGAATGAACAGCTGATGAGGCCTGGCTCCAGGTTCCTCATTCCTCTCCACAACAGTGATTTTGGGCGCACTACTAGAAGCGTAGGAGGTGCAAAGCGCTGCAGTCTGCAGAAAATTGTTACCTCCTACACACAGCACAGCTTGCAACTGAGGGAAACTCCGAAAACCTGCCAAATCGCCCGAAGCTCTCAAAGTAAGAAATCTAAGAATAAAAGGTTACCTTGAAGTATTTTGAATTTCAAATATTGGTAGTATACATTTTATTTCCAATGATCTAAGCTAGTGTTCATAGGTTACCTTGGAGTATTTTATTTGATTTTCAAATATTGGTTGTATACAATAGTTTTATTTCCAATTATCTAAGTGTTGGTAAGTTACCTTGTAGTATTTTGAATTTCAAATATTGGTAGTATATATACAATGCTGTTTTATTTCAAATGATCTAAGATAGGTTTGGCAATTTAGATTCTGGTGTAGCTGACATAAAAATGAATTAAGTTTGTCCGGTCAGCTGACAGTCCCATTCCAAAAGATTATTGGTATGGCAGGTTGTGTAAACAATACCTTATTCTATTGGTTATTAATCCTAACTAGACCTAAAGCGGCTCTCCGGTCATTAAGTACAGTGAAGGTAATCACAAGAAAGTTTTCTAGTTTATATTTAAGGAAATAGGCGAGTTATTTGTGGAAGCTATAAGATTAGATAATGAATTTTAAGATTTATTAGCAAATCTAAAGTTAAATGATGTCAAAATAGTTTGGGCATTCTCATTGCAATCCCCAAGAGATTAGTTCAAACATTTAACTGGCTCCACAAGCCACTAGAAGTTGAAGCCCCAGGCCTACATGGCTGGGGACTATGAAGCGCGAAGAGATGATGAATTGAGAAGTATTGAATTAAAAGCTCTAGCTAGAAGACTAGCTAGGCTGTTTGCGTCAATAGGCGTTGATGGCGAAATGTAGGTTTTGACTAGCGTATGCTGACTGACAAGTTCCACTTTTAAAACATGATTGGTGTTTATGCTTTTTATTTGCCCTTTACATAGGATGGCATTCTTTATATACAGATGTTAGTAGCAGGTCATAGTTTTGTAGAATTTATTGTAGATAACATGCTTTCTCAATCTTTAAAATCAAGAATCTTAAAGTGGTTCACAAAACTTTATATGCTACATTTTTCATTAATCTTAAGTAGGGATATAGATGCATAAAGGTAGCGCTAACAAATTGATATAATTAAGATTGGTTAGTAAATTTTAAATTCAATCTTATGTTGTCAGTTTATTGGAATAATAGATTAGTTATCTAGTAAAGCAAGATGGTAGCATGAATAGTGAAGCTGGTCACGGTTTACAAATATTAAGCATGACCTCAGCTAGCGGAAATGGACCTCTTAGAGGTAGATGATTTTCTTGAAGTATTATGGTAGAATTTGTATTGTACACACATGATAATAGATTGGGATTTTCCTCTTGGTGAGATTGGATTGGTGGATGAAATAGAATGGGCAAAAAAGGATTTGCTTTGTTGTAGAATTTTGAAAAGGCTGTAATTGCTATATAAATGAATTCTGATATGAGAATTAGAATGTTTATGCTTTCAGTGAATTAAGGTAGGGATTGCCTAGTAAGTGAATTACTGAATATTTTGATTTGCTTTCATCGAAATAGGTTATATTTGCCTTTTCAGTGTCTCTGGTCAAGTTTGATTTATTGATTGTCTAAACATGCCAAGATATTTTTTGTCACTGTAGATTAAGGTTGGTTTTGCATCGAAGTTATGAAAAATGGTGACTTGAATTGGCAATGATTCTTGGTAAGACTAGACTAGATTTCTTCGATCATTTATGACAGTCTGATTGTCATTGTATTTGATCAAGATTGGATTTGTTGGTCAATGAATTAGGGCAAGGCTAGACTCGCAATGTAGCCTATTATGGTAAGAAATTGTTTGCTCTGTAAAGAATGAAGATAAAATTGGATTTGCTTTATGAATTAGCATAGCATAGGATTGGATTTGCGCAGTCAAAAATTAGGAAAAGTATGTAATTTAAGGATTTGGATAAAGATGGAATTGCTTTGTCAAAAATTGGATAATAGGAAATAAGAAAAGAATGCACCTTGTCAAGAATAGGGATAAAAACGGATTTGCTTTGTCAATCATTTGGATAAAAAGATTTTAGTTATCAATAATTTGAATAAAAATGTTAGCTTTGTCAATAATTTGGATAAAACGGATTGGCTTTGTCGAAAATTTGAATAAAAAAAATTTGCTTTGCCAAGAACCTGGATGATAACTGATTTGCTTTGCCAAAAACCTGGATAAAAAATGGATTTGCTTTGTCAAGAACCTGGATGAAAAGATTTGCTTTGTCTAGAATTTGGATATATCCATTTCTTGTCTAGAATTTGGATATAAAGATTTTGTCCAGAATATGGTTATAAAGATTTGCATTGTCTAGAATTTGATTATGAAGATTGACTTTGTCTAGAATTTGATTATGAAGATTGGCTTTGTCTAGAATTTGATTATGAAGATTGGCTTTGTCTAGAATTTGATTATGAAGATTGGCTTTGTCTAGAATTTGATTATGAAGATTGGCTTTGTCTAGAATTTGATTATGAAGATTGGCTTTGTCTAGAATTTGATTATGAAGAGTGGCTTTGTCTAGAATTTGATTATGAAGAGTGGCTTTGTCTAGAATTTGATTATGAAGTGGCTTTGTCTAGAATTTGATTATGAAGTGGCTTTGTCTAGAATTTGATTATGAAGATTGGCTTTGTCTAGAATTTGATTATGAAGATAGGCTTTGTCTAGAATTTGATTATGAAGATTGGCTTTGTCTAGAATTTGATTATGAAGATTGGCTTTGTCTAGAATTTGATTATGAAGATTGGCTTTGTCTAGAAATTGATTATGAAGATTGGCTTTGTCTAGAATTTGATTATGAAGATTGGCTTTGTCTAGAATTTGATTATGAAGATTGGCTTTGTCTAGAATTTAATTATGAAGATTGGCTTTATTTAGAATTTGATTATGAAGATTTGCTTTGTCTTGAATTTGATTATGAAGATTTGCTTTGTCTTGAATTTGATTATGAAGATTTGCTTTGTCTTGAATTTGATTATGAAGATTTGCTTTGTCTTGAATTTGATTATGAAGATTTGGTTTGTCTAGAATTTGATTATGAAGATTTGCTTTGTCTAGAATTTGATTATGAAGATTTGCTTTGTCTAGAATTTGGATATAAGGATTTGCTTTGTCTATAATTTGGTTATAAAGATTTGCTTTGTCTAGAATTTGGATAAAAATACTTTGCTTTCGCAAGAATCTGGATAAAAAGAGGATTTGCTTTGACAAGAATCAGTTTACTTGCTTTGTCTGGAATTTGGATAAAAATTAATTTGCTTTTAGAATTTGGATGGAAATTAATTTGCATTGTCTAGAATTTGGATAAAAATTCATTTGCCTAGTCAAGAAATAGGGTTCAGATGGACTTGCCTTGGATAAAGTTTTGTCAATGCATTCAGGGTGGTTGGTTAGTCAATGAATTAGGGGAAGGATCAGGATGGATATACTATTATGGATTAGTAGGAGATTGGATTTGGTATCATGGACGTTTTATTTGCTTCGTAAACTATACTAAAGTTTTAATGTATGACTTAGCGTAATACAGATATATACCCTTATTAAATTAGCTGGAGAAAATCCCAATTTTAGTAAATTTGGGTAGTTTGAAATTTTTAAGTTTGATTCAGTTTGTTAATGCTAGTTTAATTTTTCATTAAATGCGGGTAGTTATTACAACCAGGAAATATTTCACTAAATTTTTCATTTCAGTTATACTAAAATGTATCCGCATTCAATATTTTTGGCTATTTCCACATCTAGAGCTTTGCAATTTGTGTATTTGACAAATAACTTTTTTTTTTGGTCCGATTTCAAGATAAAAGCTGTAGTCTTTCCAAACTTTAGCGTCACAAAAGGTTCGGCTCTGAAATACCCACTCTTCCACGGGAGAGAGAGGATAAATAAAACTCCCAAATGCCAGTGATATTTGATGGTATTACTAAAAATTTTCTTGGCTCGGAAAAATTTGCTTGAAAAATTCTTTAGACCTCAGGTGCATTAGGTTTGCAAATGCACATTCTTTGGTAATTAGTTTCTACAAATATCACTTTTTTTTTCCAAGCTATTTGGGATATTTGGTTAATCCTTGAATATGACTGGGTATTTGTAGTCTTAACAGTGCAATATATTTTATACATAGGACTATTGTAAAATACTCCAATACAGTACAGTATATATGGTATGTAATTAAGATCCAAAATAGCTATCAAGCTAGTAAAATATTTAAATGCATTTAAGTACCGAAATGTTAATAAACTGTCTCAACGATTAGTTAGTTTTGTTACACATTTAAAATTTTTCTTTACCCAGGTGTCATGAAGTTGAAGCTTATATTTAAGAATGAACTGTCCAGTGGGTTACTGTTGCTCTCTGAGGAAAACTGAAAAATTTCCAAAATGCCAGAACTTCCCAAGTAAGAAAGTAGATTTTAAAAATTTCAGGAATTTGAAATCCAAATATTGGGCGTACAATTTTGTAGAACAAATCTAATTATGGTTTGTTAGATTTGACAATCATGGCTATTTTCTTCAGCTGATAGTTTTGGGTTATATAGTATATGGTCAGTGGACAGACCCCTTCGATTAGATTATTGTACTGGCAGGTAGTAAAGAATACTTTCTAATGGTAGTTAATCCTAACTAGCCCAGAAGCAGCTCGCCGGAACGTTATTTACAGTAAAGGTAATAAGAAAATTTACTTTGCAAAGGAGTTAAAATAGATGTCGGTAGGATATGTGAAAAATTTACTCGTGGAAGCTAATAAGATTGATTAATAGAATGTAAGATTGCTTTATTAGTGGACGTTAAAATTAGTTGAATGAGGACAAAACGTAGGTTTTTTCTAGCCAATGCATTTGGGTAGGATTATCTGGTCAGTGAAAGTTTTAAAACTGTGGGAGAACTGACATTCCACTTTAAACCAGGTAAGTTTTGTTTTTGCGTTTAACTGCTCTTAAGGTTCATCAGTGGGCCATCTGATAGATCTAGGTTGACTGCTGCCTATTTTACATTGAGTGGCACTTTTTTCTCTCATCTGAGCTAATATCAACTGCAAGTCATGCAGTTTAAAGTCTTAAGCTGCGTTTACAGGTATGAACGGTTCGTCGAACCTGCTTGTCAAACAGTTCGAAGAGGTGTTGTAGACAATGAAACCCCGCCCACAAAAGTCAGGAGAGAACTCTCAAACTTTAGACGAACGTGTTCGACAAGCAAATACCCTGTTCACACATTCGAACATAACTTCAAACACTTGTCTGTCGAACCGCGTTCGACGAACCGTTCGACCGTGTAAACACACCTTTACGGTAGATGAAATATGAATGCTTTCTCAACTTTGAAAGTCTGAAAAATTCATTATTTGGTGGACAAAAATAATTATGCTAGATTTTTTTTAGATGTTAGGCAGGAATATCTATACTTGAAGATAAAAAGATAACAAGTTGATTGGCCAGTATATATAAATTCAAATAGTTAAAGATGCTATCAGTTCATTAGAATAAGACAGACTAGTAATCTAGCTAAAGCAAGAAGGTAGCATGAATAGTGAAGCTGGTCACACTGACGGAAATGTCAAGAATTTTTTTTTTTTTAAATAGGCTAGTGGAATAGGCTAGTGGTGTAATAGTTACGCTGTATCCATGTTCTAGAGGTTTGTAACTTATCTAATCCATAAGGTTAATTTTTGAGTTGGATAATTTAATAACTTACTATGCCTTCTCATACCGCGCAAAAGGTTCGGCTCGGAAGTTGGGATATAAATGTCATTGATATCAATGGGAGTTACTAGAAAATTAATCTTAGCTGAGATATTTTTCATGATACTTTTGATGAAAAAAATCAGTTTGTCAATTTTGCAAATGCACATTCTTAAATGATTCGCTAAATACAATATTACTAAAGATTTCCTTCTCAAAGCTATCAGGGACTGGGAGTAGGTTATTCCTCAAATATGACTTGGCTTTTTCAGAAAGTAATCAGATAAATGAGTTAAGTGTAGTATGAATTATAAATTGGACATGGTATAACTCCAATATGAGATGTAATAAAGATTTCAAATCTGTATCAAGATAGTAATTTTTTAGTACATGAAAGTACGACAGTTTATCTACTTATGTCCAATCATATTTTGTTGAATGTGTAATATTTTTTTCTTTGCGCAGGTGGAGCATGAAGTTGAAGCTTAGATTGAGAATGAATGAACAATCAAGAATGAACAGCTGATGAGGCCTGGCTCCAGGTTCCTCATTCCTCTCCACAACAGTGATTTTGGGCGCACTACTAGAAGCGTAGGAGGTGCAAAGCGCTGCAGTCTGCAGAAAATTGTTACCTCCTACACACAGCACAGCTTGCAACTGAGGGAAACTCCGAAAACCTGCCAAATCGCCCGAAGCTCTCAAAGTAAGAAATCTAAGAATAAAAGGTTACCTTGGAGTATTTTGAATTTCAAATATTGGTAGTATACAATAGTTTTATTTCCAATGATCTAAGTGTTCATAGGTTACTGTGGATTTCAAATATTGGTAGTATACAATATTGTTTTATTTAGAATGATCCAAGATAGTTTTGGTAATTTAGATTCTGGTGTAGCTGACATAAAAGGTGAAATAAGTTTGTCCGGTCAGCTGACAGTCCCATTCCAAAAGATTATTGGGATGGCAGGTCGTGTAGACAATAGCTTATTCTATTGGTCATTAATCCTAACTAGTCCCAAAGCGGCTCTCCGGTCATTAAGTACAGTGAAGATAATCACAAGAAAATTTTCTTAGTTTATATTTAAGGAAATAGTTATTCGTGGAGGCTATAAGATTAGATAATGAATTTTAAGATTTATTAGCAAATCTATAGTTAAATAATGTCAAAATAGTTTGGGCATTCTCATTGCAATCCCCAAGAGATTAGTTCAAACATTTAACTGGCTCCACAAGCCACTAGAAGTTGAAGCCCCAGGCCTACATGGCTGGGGACTATGAAGCGCGAAGAGATGATGAATTGAGAAGTATTGAATTAAAAGCTCTAGCTAGAAGACTAGCTAGGCCGTTTGCGTCAATAGGCGTTGATGGCGAAATGTAGGTTTTGACTAGCGTATGCTGACTGACAAGTTCCACTTTTAAAACATCCTTTACATAGGATGGCATTCTTTATATACAGATGTTAGTAGCAGGTCATAGTTTTGTAGAATTTATTGTAGATAACATGCTTTCTCAATCTTTAAAATCAAGAATCTTAAAGTGGTTCACAAAACTTTATATGCTACATTTTTCATTAATCTTAAGTAGGGATATAGATGCATAAGGGTAGCGCTAACAAATTGATATAATTAAGATTGGTTAGTAAATTTGAGATTGTCTTGTCAGATTATTGGAATAATAGGCTAGTTATCTAGTAAAGCAAAATGGTAGCATGTATAGTAAAGCTGGTCACTCGGTTTACAAATACAGTATAAAGCATGACCTCAGCTAGCGGAAATAGATCAGAGGTAAATCATTTTCTTAAAGGATTATGGTAGAATTTGTATTGTACACCTGTAAGAGGTTGGGATTTTCCACTTGGTTAGATTGGATTGTTCGATGAAATAGAATTGGCAAAAAAGGATTTGCCTGATAGAATTTTGGGTATGAGAATTAGAATGTTTGATATGCTTTCAGTGAATTAAGGTAGGGATTGCCTATTAAGTGATTTACTGAAAATTTTGATTAGCTTTCACTGAGATGGGTTAAATTTGCCTTTTCAGTGCCTCTGGTCTATTTTGATTTATATTTATATCTAAATATTATGCCAATACTGTCATTGTGGATAAAGGATGGTTTTTCATCAACAAATTATGAAAAACTTGGCCTTGTATTGGCAATGATTCTTGGTAAGACTAGACTAGATTTTTTCATCATTTATGGCAGTCTGATTGTCATTGTATTTGATTAAGGTTGGATTTTTAATAAGTTAGGGCAAGGCTACTCTCTCAATGTAGCCTATTGTGGTAAGAAATTGTTTGCTCTGTAAAGAATGAAGATAAGATGAGATTTGCTTTATGAATTAGTATAGGATTGGATTTACACAGTCAAGAATTAGGAAAAGAATGCAATTTAAGAATTTGGATGAAAATGGAGTGTCTGTCAAGAATTGGATAATAGGTAATAGGAAAAGATTGTGCCTTGTCAAGAATGTGGATAATAGGTAATAGGAAAAGATTGCACTTTGTCAAGAATGTGGATAAAAACTGATTTGCTGTCAATCTCTATAAAAAGATTTGCGATGTCAATTTGAATAAAAAGATTTGCTTTGTCTATATTTTGGATAAAACGGATTGGCTTTGTCAAGAACCTGGATAAAAATGGATATGCGTTGAATAAAAGGATTTGCCAATAATTTGGATAAAAAGATTTGCCTTGTTAATTTGGATAAAACGGATTGGCTTTGTCAAGAACCTGGATAAAAAAACTAATTTGCTTTTACTAGAATTTGGCTATAAAGATTTGCTTTGACTAGAATTTGGCTATAAAGATTTGCGTTGTCTAGAATTTGGCTATGAAGATTTGCTTTGTCTAGAATTTGGCTATGAAGATTTGCTTTGTCTAGAATTTGGCTATGAAGATTTGCTTTGTCTAGAATTTGGCTATGAAGATTTGCTTTGTCTAGAATTTGGCTATGAAGATTTGCTTTGTCTAGAATTTGGCTATGAAGATTTGCTTTGTCTAGAATTTGGCTATGAAGATTTGCTTTGTCTAGAATTTGGCTATGAAAATTTGCTTTCGCAAGAATTAATTTGCTTTGTCAAGAAATAGGGTTCAGATGGACTTGCCTTGGATTAAATTTTGTCAATGCATTCAGGGTGGTTGGTTAGTCAATGAATTAGGGGAAGGATCAGGATGGATATACTATTATGGATTAGTACGAGATTGGATTTGGTATCATGGACGTTTTATTTGCTTCGTAAACTATACTAAAGTTTTAATGTATGACTTAGCGTAATAGTTATATACCCTTATTAAATTAGCTGGAGAAAATCCCAATTATAGTAAATTTGGGTTTAGTTTGAATTTTTTAAGTTTGATTTAGTCTGTTAATGCTAGTTTAATTTTTCATTAAATGCGGGTAGTTATTACAACCAGGAAATATTTCACTAAATTTTTCATTTCATTAAGACTAAAATGTATCCGCATTCAATATTTTGAGCTATTTCCACATCTAGAGCTTTGCAATTTGTGTATTTGACAAATAACATTTTTTTGGGTCCGGTTTCAAGGTAAAAGCTGTAGTCTTTCCAAACTTTAGCGTCACAAAAGGTTCGGCTCTGAAATACCCACTCTTCCACGGGAGAGAGGGGATAAATAAAACTCCCAAATGCCAGTGATATTTGATGGTATTACTAAAAATTTTCTTGGCAAGGAAAAAATTTGCTTGAAAAATTCTTTAGACCTCAGTGCATTAGGTTTGCAAATGCACATTCTTTGGTAATTAGTTTCTACAAATATCACTTTTCAAGCTATTTGGGACAGTTGATTAATCCTTGAATATGACTGGGTATTTGTAGTCTTATCAGTGCAATATCTTTTATACATTGGACTATTGTACAATACTTCAATACAATACTGTATATATGGTATGTAATTAAGATCTAAAATAGCTATCAAGCTAGTAAAATATTTAAATGCATTTAAGTACCGAAATGTTAATAAACTGTCTCAACGATTAGTTAGTTTTGTTACACATTTAAAATTTTTCTTTACCCATGTGTCATGAAGTTGAAGCTTATATTTAAGAATGAACTGTCCAGTGGGTTACTGTTGCCCTCTGAGGAAAACTGAAAAATTTCCAAAATGCCAGAACTTCCCAGAGTAAGAAAGTAGATTTAAAAATTTTCAGGGATTTGAAATCCAAATATTGGGCGTACAATTTTGTAGAACAAATTTATGGTTTGTTAGAGTTGACAATCATGGCTACTTTCTTCAGCTGATAGTTTTGGGTTATATAGTATATGGTCAGTGGACAGACCCCTTCGATTAGATTATTGTACTGGCAGGTAGTAAAGAATACTTTCTAATGGTAGTTAATCCTAACTAGCCCAGAAGCAGCTCGCCGGAACGTTATTTACAGTAAAGGTAATAAGAAAATTTACTTTGCAAAGGAGTTAAAATAGATGTCGGTAGGATATGTGAAAAATTTACTCGTGGAAGCTAATAAGATTGATTAATAGAATGTAAGATTGCTTTATTAGTGGACGTTAAAATTAGTTGAATTAGGACAAAATGTAGGTTTTTCTAGCCAATGCATTTAGGTAGGATTATCTGGTCAGTGAAAGTTTTAAAACTGTGGGAGAACTGACATTCCACTTTAAACCAGGTAAGTTTTGTTTTTGCCTTTAACTGCTCTTAAGGTTCATCAGTGGGCCATCTGATAGATCTAGGTTGATTGCTGCCTATTTTACATTGAGTGGCACTTTTTTCTCTCATCTGAGCTAATATCAACTGCAAGTCATGCAGTTTCAAGGCTAAAGCTGAGTTTACAGGTATGAACGGTTCGTTGAACCTGCTGGTCAAACAGTTCGAAGAGGTGTTGTGGACAATGAGGCCCCGCCCACAAAAGTCAGGCGAGAACTTTGAAACGTTCGAACGTGTTCGACAAGCAAATACCCTCACACATTCGAACACAACTTCAAACACTTGTCTGTCGAACCACGTTCGACGAACTGTTCGACTGTGTAAACCCACCTTTACGGTAGATGAAATTTGAATGCTTTCTCAACTTTAAGTCTGAAAAATTCATTATTTGGTGGACAAAAATAATTATACTAGATTTTTTAGATATGTTAGGCAGGAATATTTATACTTGAAGATAAAAAGCTAACAATTCGAGATATGATTGGCTAGTAAATATAGAATTCAAATAGTTAATGCTATCAGTTCATTGGAATAAGGCAGTCTAGTAATCTAGCTAAAGCAAGAAGGTAGCATGAATAGTGAAGCTGGTCATACTAATTGACGGAAATTAAGCAGATGTTGAACGGATGACCTAAGCTAGCGGAAAAAGAAAGGTAGACTAAAGGTAGAAAATATAATTTAGAGAATTATGGTCCGATTTGGATTGTAAATGTTTGATCATGGAAACTGGGACTATTTGGTGATTAAAAAATGTCAATGAATTGGCACAAATTTATTTGCTTTATTCAAATTAGGCTCAGGTTAGATTTGCCTTATCCGTGAGTTGGACTAAGGTTTGATTTGCTTTCAGTGAATTGGGTTAAAGTTGGATTTGCCTATTAGTATTGTTAATGCTTCTTTGTAAGAAAAGACTAGATTTAATTTTAATCTTTTAGGAGTTTTAAACATAAGCTGTCTAAGCATAGATCTGGCAGTAATTTTAGTCTTCTGAAAGCTTTTTAAACGTGATCATTAAATGCAGTCTTGATTTAATAATAATTGTATTAGGATAATCAGTGAATTAGGGCAAGACCATAATTTCCTTGTCATGGAATAGGTTAAGACTAGATACTCAATGTAGCCTATTAAGGTACGAAATTTCTTGCGCTGTCATGAATTAGGATTAGATTGGTTATTCTTTGTAAAGAATTGGGATAAGGTTGGATTTGCTTTGTAAATAATTAGGATAAGATTGGATTGGCTTTGTTAGAAATTAAGGAAAGTATTTTGCCATAAGAATTCATCATCTCCTACGCCTATTGAGGCAAAAGGCTTCGGTTAGATTTCACCGGTAGTCTCCATCTTGAGCTTTTAATTCAATACTTCTCCCTTCATCATCTACTTCGTACTTAGTCCCAGCCATGTAGGTCTGGGTTTTACAACTCTTTAGTGCCTTGGGGACCCCAGCTGAAAGTTTGGTGAACTAATCTTAGGACAAAAATTTAAATTTCCTTCAATACTTAGGATAACAATAACTAGGATAATAAATTGGCTTTATAAAAAATTAGGGTAAGAATTTTTAGTCAATAATTAGGACAAGAATTTACTTTGTGAATAATTAGGATAAGAATGAACTTGCTTTGTGAACAAATAGGATAAGCATGTATTGGCTTTGCTGAGAATTAGGGTTTGAGTGTACTTTCTTTAGGAATTAAATTTGGTCAATGAATAGGGATACTTAGGATTGATTACTCAATGAATTAGGGTAGTTTGATTTTTCATTAGTTTGATTTGCTTTGTAAACAATTATAAAGATTTCAATTAGCGTAAGACTGATATACCCTAATCCTTAAATTAGCGGGTGACTGAAATTGCCTTTTCAGTAGATTTGGGGTAGTCTGATATTTTTTTTTTTTTTATTTTAGTGTTAAATTGGAATTTGTCAATCTGGGAAGGTTAAAATTTTCAGTAAATGTAATAGTTAAGGATTAGGTACATCAATATTTTCTTGTTTCCTCATCCAGAGCTTTGTAATATAGCAGACAATAAAACACTATAAGATAGCAACAATAGTGAGACAAAGGTTGAGTCTGAAATACCCACGCATCCAAGGAAGTTACGATAAAAGAATAAATTATAAATGCCAGTGGTATCATACTGCGTCTTAGCCGAGATACTATTGCTTGAAAAAATTCAAATTTATACTTTTCCATCAGTTTTACAAATGCTCATTGATTTGTTAATTGTAACTATATAAATATCACGATAGATTCTTTTACAAGCTCTGGGACTGGGGCTAGATTAGGTAGTCCTTATATATGATTGTGCATTTGCAGCAAGTAATAAGGGAAATTATTACTTATATAACTAATGTAAGATTTTGAAGTAAATTGTTGTGTAATATTTCTCGATTATTGTTCTACCCATATTGGTTAAATATATATTTGATTTTTTCTTTAAACAGGAGTATGGGGTTGAAGCTTCGATTAAGAATAAATTATCAAGAATGAACATTAGATTACTGGTCTCCTGAGGAAAACTTTAAAACTGCCAAAATGCCGGAACCTGTCAAAGGTAAGTTTAGTTGTACCTTTTAACCTTTTAAGAGTACTGTACCAGTGTTTTGAATTCCAAATGTTGGTGGTATACAATACAGTAAACAAAATTATTTCTAATCATGGTGTAAGCTAGATTTGATCATAGCAATAGTATTTCGAATTTAGATACAGTATATTGGTTTGTCAGCTGACACTCCTTCCAAAAGACTTGTACTAGCTGGTAGATAATCATATATTTTATACTAGTTAATCCTAACTCGCCAGCAGCAGCTCGCAAGAACATTATGCTACAATAAATGTAATTGAAAGAAAATTAACTTTCTGAAGAATTGAGTTAGATAAGGCAGTAGATGAAAAAAAGTTACTTGGAGCTACTAACTAATGGGTGTTTTTCTGGTCCTATATAGCAGGGCAACCCTACTCTACAGGACCTTAATCATTATCATTCCAAGGTTTTAAGCATTTCACAGATGATAATGCTTGTCAAATCCGCACTATCGAAGCACTTAGTGTCTTCGGTTTCCTCTTGAAAGCCTTAAAATCAATCGTTCGGATGTCTAGTGGGAGCTTGTTCCGGGCCACATTCTTAAATGCTTTGGAGCCTACAGTAGACATTTAGATTTCAATAATTTGAAACAACTAATTAGTCTTGTCAACACGATTTGATGGCTGCACAATGTGTAGCAATTCATAAGGCGTTTTGGACATCCAATTCTGATAACTAGACGTGTTATTGTACATATTTAACCAAATTCTTGTTTTGATAGGCAACCAGTGTAAATCAATTAGTGTAGAAGTGATCCTTTCTCGGGGTGAGACTCCTTTTATTAGTCTTGCTCTGTTCTATAATTTTAGTTGCACTTAATTGCAGTAGATGGAGTTTTAGGTCGTCAATCCTAGTAATAGTTTATCAAGTTTCTTTACAGAATGTTCATCTAGGTATGTCTTTATAAGTTACAGTGATAGCAGCCAGCAGTTTTTATTTTGGGCATTGAAAGAAAAGTTAGTTAGGGTAACATTTTTATTATGATTACATATTTACTAAGGTGATTTGATTTGGTTTATCAAAAGATAGGGAATTTTGTTATAAATCGGGTTAATGATTTAAGAACTGAAAATTTAGTGACTTAGTGACTAGACTAGGGCAAGAATGAGTTCATTTTATTTATTTATTTTTTTTTTTACAATTTTTCTTATAGATTTCAAGTGGAATATTAAGTCATTATCAGTGCAGTCTTTGACTATTGTAATCTGATTACTACTGGTTTAGCTGAGATGTCTTATTCTTTTTATTCCCTGCATTTAATCAAAGTACTGTAGCAATTATGACTACCTATTTAATGGATAGTATTTGAAGGCCTTGTTTTTTGTAAACTGATCCCGCAGGGACATTTTCTAAGGCTGGTGAATCTTAGGACTTATAAAATATGGAATTCTGTGTTTTTGTTAAGGTAGACTAATCTATGGATCAAATTTTTGTTAATTGAGACATGTTAGATGGTCCTTACAATATGCTAATCAGTCAAGGTAGGAGAAGCAAGTTAATAGATTAAACTTGGATGGGTCAAATGGTCTAACGTAAGATTAACACAAGTTACATTAATAAAGACCAATAAGGTAGGACTGATTGATTAGTTCTTAGAATAGTATAGTTTGAGAAGTTTTATAGGATGTCAAGGGAACTAAATTAATAAATTGCATTGGAAATTTTTTTATGCTTAAGCAAAGGCTGCTCAGTATTTTGGTCTGGTTATTTTTAAAATAAGCTCGGCCTTCTGTGGACTTGGGTTAAATTTGCAAATAATGACTTCAAATTATATTTTTCTTTTCACAGGCTTGCCCATTGCAGCTAAGGAAATATTGGCCTATGGTGCAACATCTACTTAAAATTCTTGTGGGGAAACTACAGCAATGAAGGATTTTCTCATTGACTACGCATCTGAACTACTATGAATCAGTTTTTGAAATTGTATACTGCTCCTTAGTTCATAATATGCTTACTATAAGCAAATAACAAGTTTGCCATCTATACTGCAATTGAGCAAAGCTTAGGTTATTTACAAGTTAGCAAACCTTCATATTTACTGATTTAGATTTTAATTTTATTACAAATATGGTTAACGTAATTGCTGCAAAGTTAATTTGGCCACATTTTTAGTGAAGCTTTTGGAATATAGTTCCTTGTTAGTCTTAATCCTATTTCTAACTTTAGAACGAAATATGCAATTAAGTGCTTGATGTTGGACAATAGCATTGAACCATAATTAATGTATAGGTTTCTTAAATAATTCAACAATAATTAACTGGAAAATGTGGCTTGAGTCTAGGCTACAGTGAACTTATTTTTGTTGTTGTGCACAAGTGATGCAATTAGCTATGCCATTTATTTTTAGGGTTAACTGAAGTTGCAAGAATGAAAATTGCCTTTTCTTAAATCTGGAGCATGTAAAGCTGTTATGTAGTTTAAGAATTATTTGCTTTAGCACGTGTTTGACGGCAAAAATTAGTTAAATTTACCTTTGCTTCATAAAATAAAAAAAATATCGTCGAAATATACCGTGATTGTTTATGGTATTCTCTGGCGATTAGACACTGAAAATTAAGTGATAGTTTAGTGTAG
Organism: Palaemon carinicauda; assembly: GCF_036898095.1. Lineage (NCBI taxonomy): Eukaryota > Metazoa > Arthropoda > Malacostraca > Decapoda > Palaemonidae > Palaemon > Palaemon carinicauda. The sequence goes on from NC_090761.1 coordinate 20,688,089, forward strand.
AAGTGGTCTGATATTCCGTAGCTTTTTACAGGTTTTCACTAGAGGCAATATTAATTACCTTGGCATTAATTTTCTAAATCTATTATAAGTGGCTATGTAACTTGCTTTTCCCCCCATTCTATTGCTGTTGAGTCATACCGCTGTATTTGTTCTTTATTAAACTCGCAGAAAATTCAGTCTTAAATTGTGCACTGTAAGCTCATCTTTAGTTCATTCTCTCTTTTGGCAGATTTTAAAGTTTCATCTTCGTAAATTCCTTAATTCTTAGCTGTATGATAAATTTTGTCCCAAGTTTATATATATAAAACAGATCGCAAATTTAATCAAATAAGATTTAGCACATGATCTTTCTTAGTCACATGTTTTTTTACTAGTTTTCAATAGAGGCAGTTAGTTTCCTTGAGACATTTATTCTTTAAAATGTACTACTTTGAACAAGTTACCTTACGTAAGCCTTTGAAATACAGTAATAACTCATTTTTACGGTAGTCTCTTTTGTTAATTGTCCTGTTTGAGTTGCTATACCACTGTTTTTTTCTTAAGCTCTTGCTGAAAATAGTTTTCAAACTTCATATTTTGTGTAAACACGAGATTAAGGTCTCCATGGACAGGTTCACACATCCCACATGACTAGATAAGAATTTAATTTTCTCAAAGTAAATTTGTCGTAGCTAGTCATATTTGAAAATCTTTCAATCTTTTTGGTTTCTAGTAATATCAACGTAATACATAACCAAGACACTAAATCATGATTTAAGCAAAATAGGTAGATTTGCCTTTTTTTTTTTTTTTTTTTTTTTTTTTTTTTTTTTTTAACCTGTGCGATTATACTATAAATTCTTGTATCAAATAGATGTGACTAATAATCTTTGGCAAGTGAAAATGTTAAGTGAAGTTATAAAATCCTGTAACCTGTTTTGGTTTTATTGATAATGTTGCTATTTATATGCTAGGGAAATATCTGTCCATTGTAATTAGTTTAATCTAATAAACTAGAAACTGCAGTATGTTCTTTCTTTTCCAAGATCTTTGAAGAATTTAACTTCTCTAGAGATCCAGTGGTATAGTTATTCGATGTGAACTATTAAAAGCGTTTCCAGTAAGTCCCACATAAAAATAAGGACTTGTTCAAAGTAACTGGCTGTTCAATGAAACCAATGTGAATTTAAATGGCCTTCAGATGACAAAACCATTATGATGGTGGTATAACCATAATTTTTACACCTAAAGTGTAACACAAGTGTAATTTATAAGCTTTATCCGTAGTTACTTTTGATCTAGTGATATGGAATAGAACCCTCAAAGAAACATTAAGTGAAATTGATTTGGAAAAATAAGGGTATTTATAGAAATGTTAACTACTTGAACTAGTTTGAAGGGCAAAATTGATTGAATGATTGATCTTTGAGGGGCACTTGACTTTAGATTAAATAATGAAAAGTATTCTTTAGGATTAGACATTTGAGCGTAAAGGTTGATTGAACAAAGGTTTTAATTTTAATTTATTCTTGTACGAGTTTAAGGAATGGAAAGTTTTAAAAATTTAAGGAAAGGGAAAAATTCTTAAAAGGTAACTAAATTTGATACCTGTAGTACTGTGTAGACGAGATTATAAGCGAGAGACTGTATTTATCAAGATTAGAGGTCTTTTAAGTTTTAGTAGTAGTATTTCCTAATATTTTATAAGGCTGCAACTAGGACAGAAATGTTACTTTCTTGGACAAAATAGGGTTTTATTTCTAAATATGGGTTAAAATTTAATTTGAAACTGTACACCAGATCTGAGAATAGCTGATACTTCCAGCAGCAGAAATTTTTGGTTTTGTCATCTTGAAGGTTATTCTATTGGAAATGAATAATGCTGTGAATATCTACATATTCAATAATTTTAGTAAGCCCCTCTGAAAAGGCATATATTAAGACATTGATATTATTAAATGTTCAATACTTTCCATAAATGGCTTATTCAAAGTTGGTTTAAAGCTTTGTCAAAACACAGGAATGTCATATGATCTGAGTATTTTCCTCAAGTGTATTGAGGGTCTTAGTTAGTAAATATTTCAAATGACCAAGGTTCTGCAAGAAGCTTTATACAATGTAAAGGATATGCTTAGGACTTAATGGCAGTGTTTTATCAATTGGGCATTACCAATACACTACAAAGTAGCTACAAATTTGCTAGATTTTTATACAATTGTACTCAAAAGTTTTACTATACATAGATTTAGCAAGTCATTTAAAAGCACACATGAACAGCGAGAACTTGCTTCTAGATTAACAGGAAATTCTTGGATACATTAAGAACTCATAGTATGGTAGTCAATAACCTCCATAGTACCAGTTTTTAACATATGAATTTTCTTTAATATAGATCTGTTCTCCCTGTTTAAGTGTACTTGAATCTCGCTATGTATGCCTCTGTAAGGTTTAACTTATTGAAATCTTGCAAATAATTTAGCTACTTTGTAAGGTGTATCTGTATTGGTAATGACCGATTGATAAAATACTGTGAAGACCTAAGCACGTCCTTGCCATTGAATAAACTTTGAAAGTATTTACTAACAAAGACCCTCAATATAAGAGGAAAATACACTATGATGTGAATGTTTTTAAGTGTTAACCTCTGAAAGCTTCAAAACCTCTACTTAAATATGCTGTTTATTGCAGGTATTCAAGAAAGATAGTCTTTACAGCATTCATCATTTTATATATATATATCCAGTCATGATTGTTGCAATTGTGTAGCTATATATTTCCTATGTAATGAAAGTAGTATATCTGGAAAATTTTTGCAAACTAGATAATGTAAAACATAAGAAATAAGGCAAAATAAAACTTGGACAATAATTTCACTTATTAAAAAACCTAGTAGAAAACATTAAAGAAATAAAAAAATAAAGAAAAACCTATATAGCATGGAGTGTTCTCCTTAGTCTGGCGTTCATATGCCTGAGTGTTCTCCGTAAACGCCCCCTCACTCTTCTGGCACCAATAAGATGCCTAACAGATCCTTGCCAGAAAAAGGGTCCAAAGGCATCATGAAATATACCTTGCTTTTAACTCTGTAGAGCCACGTGTTCATTTAGGTTGCTCTTCCATCCCAACGTTCTGAGCTTTTTCACTCCCTTATTGATAGAACAAGAGCAGTAACAGAGTTTTAGACCGACCAATACTGTATCAAAATGGGCAGTGTGACAGCCGATTATTCATGATAGTTATTTACGTACACTTTTCAAAACCAGTAGTCTTCAAAGTTAGTTTACTTCTTGACCAACTAAGTCATGAATAATACTGTCTTGCTATATATGTAAATTTTGTTACTTAAAGCCTCACTCTTGATTTTCCAAGCTTCAAAGTAATAATTTCAGCTAAAAAAATTACTTTTTTTATGAATGCACTTGTATACAAAATGGCTGAAGTAAAACAGGAAATCCATTTAAATCTTTTATTGTAGAAGATTGAATGCTAAACATAAGACAGATTTCAGTAATTAATTTTGTTACACAGTATAAACATGAATACACACCAAGATCAATGACAAGGAAAAAGTTATCCAATTTCTTAAATCCCATTTTCTCCAAACACAAACCAGCCAGCACTAGCCAGAGAAAATGGGGGTTTCAATCCCCTAATATATACACACTTCAAGACAGATATGACCTCTCTGCCTCAAAATATGGCATATATATAGGGTAAATCCCAATTCTATTTCTCTGAACTACTGACATGAGTTTTCACCTTGAGCAATGAGATCACATGTCATGACTGTGTATATAAGTAGTGTTGAAAAAAAAAAAAAGGAAAAGGAAAGCCCACCAAGGCCATCCCCTTTCCCACCTGGTAACAAAATTACAAGCTATTTTCTTTTGAACAAAGTCACCAGGCCCTTGAATGCTTTCCTTATCCTTCTTTTTTTATATTTTATTATAAATCTTACAATGATTCAGACTCTAAATTCAGACTCTAAGGCTGTATGAAGATATTTTGAAAGCTAATGCTGCAGCATTGTAAAATAATAATTATAACTTTACAATAGGATAACGTGACCAGCAAGTCATTTTCCTTCTCAAATGAATTTTTAAATGAAGCAAGAAAAAATTAAAGAAATTTTACATTTAGACGGGAGGAACTCATTACACTTTTGAGTTAACTGTTGATGAGTACACTAAATACCAAGGAAAATAAGGTCATCATTCCAATATGCAATTTCAGCACAATCTATTATACACACTACCTGAAGCTCCCTCAAAAGCATAAAAGAACAATAAATAGCCAATCATGCTCTTTATTTCTTCCCATTTCAAGTATATGACAGAGTCGGGAAAAAGAGAAGAGACGTGCAAGCCTACTGCCCTGACTACCCTAACTTCTTCTCCAACAGATAGCCAGATCGGACCGAGGTACACATTCATCTTACACGTGGACCACTATATTACTTTAGATTTTGCCGTGTAATAACTCTCAAATGAGGAGCCATAAGAAAGCAACATGGAGGAACAAACCTAACGAAAATTAAATGAAGTAAGACAATACCTTTTTAAATTAATCTTTTTTTAAATATATCACTTTCAAAACATAAAAACCTATAGTAAAGAGGCTCTGTCACACATTTTGGCTTTCCAAATTGAAGTTGTTAGATGGCACCTAAAATCCCAATATATTTAATAACCATACAAAATCAGCCTCATTAAGAAGATTATTACACCAGGCTATATTTTCTTGAGAAAATGGGTACACAGGAACTGCAGTTAATTAAATCAAACCATTGCCAAATGGATAAATCAAAGGCACTCTTAAAGTATCCAAATATCTCATAATCTACCATAATGATTCATATCAACCTACCTACCATAATGATTCATATTAACCTATGTATCTATAAAAGCCTTCATCAAAGAGAGAGAGAGAGAGAGAGAGAGAGAGAGAGAGAGAGAGAGAGAGAGAGAGAATGAATTTATATGATTGTGTACTGTATAGAAAATCTGAGTCCATAATGCATAAAATTTTGTGGTTTATAATTCCCAGTGCAACAGATTTACCTCGTCATATAAAGCTAAATAAAAACGACATTAAACAGAAATGGAAAAGCGTTTCCAAAATAACTTAAAATTGACCAGAGACTAATAAATATCTTATCAAGTTTTATTCTTAGCAGTTCACCATACCTTCTATGGTATGCTAACCAAAAAATTATGATGTGATACGTACCAAATTTTAATTAATTTTCTTACTGTTTGAAAGAGCTCTTGGGGAGTTAAGGATATACGAGGCAGACTGTTCTTGCTTTGGAGGTGGTTTATACTGTCCTCAAAAATGAATTAAAAACTAGGAAAAGACAAAATATTTCCCACTGTTAATTTCTCCTTGATATCACGGTTAGTAAATGATTCTTGTTAAGATGCCCCAAAAAATCTCATATTTCTCATTGAGATATGATAAAGGATTTACTTTTAAGTGAAGACCACATTATTAAACTAAACTCTGTTAAAAATTTTAAAAAACTTATGTTCATAGAAATTTTACTTGAAGATTTGATATCATGACTTAATATCATCAACTACTGAAGTTTCAATCTTTAAAATGGCCACACCATAGGATTTACTTTTTTATCTGAGAAAAATAATTACATATCAAATAATCAACTACAGAAACATTAAAAAATGTTCATGATGATAAAGTACTTTACTGTATATAAGTATTGCCTTTTGAACAATCTTGGATGTCAATGGTTAAGTAAAAGAAAAAAAACTAGAGAGAATTGTCTCTGTAACGCCACTTAAAGGCATCTCCTCAATTTTAGTATATATGTTCTAAAAAATTACTATTTTCTATGCAAAAATAAATTACTAGAAAATGCGTCAATTTTTTTTCTTTGCAAATATAAAAGGTACGAACAAATTTCCTTGATTACCTATGCATAGAAAAATATGTAAAAGAAAGAAAATATAGGGAGAAAAAAATTAAGCAGAGTAGAAATAAGAAAAAAAAACCCCTAAACTTAATGTAAGGTATAACCTCTTTTCAAGATAAAGTTAGGCCGATCACATAAAACAGCTCACAATTTCTCATCTACTTTGGATAGAAGAGACACAAGTAACCAACAAGCACACTGTTAAATAGTCTATAATAAACCATAAAAACTTCAAAATACAGCATGCACACAAGACAAGTCCCAAATGAACCTAACTTTTGAAAGTGCTTTACTGATGTACATAGAATAACCATTTACAAAAAGTAACATGAGAGATTTACAAAAATTATGGATTTAATAACTATAATTGTTTAATAAAACGACTGATACTTGCCAAGACCCTATCTCTAAATGCCCTTTGACTACTACCAGCTCTGACATCATATTCAAACATTGTTTCTAAAACACATAAGCACACACAGAGAGAGAGAGAGAGAGAGAGAGAGAGAGAGAGAGAGAGAGAGAGAGAGAGAGAGAGAGAGAGAGAGAGAGAGAGAGAGACCCTAACTTACATGAAAAAAAATATTTCAAAATGTTTGGTCCAAACTATTGTGTACTCTAGCAACGTTAGGTCTATCTGCATGCAAAATGCTAAGTCTATGAATACCAAACAAATGGGGCTCTTCAAATGAGAAAATTGAAAGGATTTATGTCTTTTAAATCTCTTTATGAGATAAAATTTAAGTGGCTGTTAATGGATTTGGTTGGATTTATGTACTAATGGTTAACATTTAATAATTATCAGTAATTTCTAAATTACTTTCATCCGACATATTTTTTATTCTTTTTATTTTAAACTGACCATTTCATAAGGTTACCAATTTGGATATCATTCAAGACATTTTCATAATTTTGATAGTATGCATATCATACACAAATGTCAAACTGAATTATTAATACTGTATATTTAAGACAAATACTGAATATTAAGGGTGAAAATATTACAGTACTGTAGTACTTATTAACTTGAGTTGATGTGCATTACTTAATATTCTGTTAGAGCTCCTATTTTTTACTTTAAAATTCTCATTTGTCTTGGCAAGTTCTTTTTACTTTAGAATTCTCTTTGTCTTAGCGTGTAATTCAAAGATAAACAAAAACTGGTTATCATGAGATATCACTGAAGAACAATAAGTTAGTAATTTGTTACATCAACTGCCTAAGCTTTAGAAGTTATCAAACACTTAATAATGAATATTTTCTGACTGCATACAATATTTTTTGAGATTAAATATTTGGAAAATAATAAACTTATACCTAATCAGATATGTTCTTTTAAAAGTCCCTATATGTGGTATATTCCTGTACATTAGTATCACACCTAAATTGGTTGATCAAGTTGAATCCCATAAAGTTAACCTCAAATATGGACACCTTCCAATATATCCAGGACAAGCTATGAAATTCCCTCAGGGTAACAGAAGATGGATTATTCACTCCTCAAGTTGGGACAACTTTATATCATTTAAAACACACAGCTATAGTTTGGATACCCCAGTTAAAGGAAATATGTTATTTTCCTTAGTAAAATAAATTTTTGAATATACTTACCCGATGATCATATAGCTGCATCCCTGCTGCCCGACAGAAAAAACCTACGGGCGGAATACGCCAGCGATCGCTATACAGGTGGGGGTGTACATCAACAGCGCCACCTGTCAAGTAGGTACTCAAGTACTCGATGTCAACAAAGAACCAATTTTCTCCTCTGTCCCACTGGTTCTCTATTGGGGAGGAAGGGTGGGTCCTTTAATTTATGATCATCGGGTAAGTATATTCAAAAATTTATTTTACTAAGGAAAATAACATTTTTCAATATCAAACTTACCCGATGATCATATAGCTGATTCACACCCAGGGGGGTGGGTAGAGACCAGCATTACAAGTTGACATTATGAGCTAAGTATTCCGTATTTCATTTTAGCAGTTATTCAAAATAACAAGCATAAAATAAATAAGTACCTGGTAAGGAAGACGACTTGAACAATTACTCTGCCTTTTTAAGTACGTCTTCCTTACTGAGCCTCGCGATCCTCATAGGATGCTGAGCGACTCCTAGGAGCTGAAGTATGAAGGGTTGCAACCCATACTAAAAGGTCCTCATCAAAACCTCTAATCTAGGCGCTTCTCAAGAAAAGATTTTGACCACCCGCCAAATCAAGTAGGATGCGGAAGGCTTCTTAGCCTTCCGGACAACCCAAAAATATTTCAAGAGAAAGATTAAAAAGGTTCTGGAATTAGGGAATTGTAGTGGTGGAGCCCCCACCACTACTGCACTCGTTGCTACGAATGGTCCCAGAGTGTAGCAGTTCTCGTAAAGAGACTGGACATTCTTAAGATAAAAGACGCGAACACTGATTTGCTTTTCCAATAGGTTGCGTCGAATATATTTTGCAGAGATCTATTTTGTTTAAAGGCCACGGAAGTTGTGACAGCTCTAACTTCGTGTGTCCTTACCTTCAGCCAAGCTTGGTCTTCCTCATTCAGAAGGGAATGAGCTTCTCGTATTAACAGTCTGATAAAATAGGATAAAGAATTCTCTGACATAGGCAAAGATGGATTCTTAACTGAACACCATAAAGCTTCAGACGGGCCTCGTAAAGGTTTTAAAATAGAACTTAAGAGCTCTTACAGGACATAATACTCTTTCTAGTTCATTTCCAACCATACGATAAGTTTGAAATATCGAACGATATTGGTCAAGGCCGAGAAGGCAGCTCGTGTTTGGCTAGAAAACCAAGATGTAGAACATGTAGCCGTTTCGGATGAGAATCCGATGTTCTTGCTGAAGGCATGAATCTCACTGACTCTTTTAGCTGTGGTTAAGCATATCAGGAAAAGAGTCTTAAAGGTGAGATCTTTCAGGGAGGCTGATTGAAGTGGTTCGAACCTGTCTGACATAAGGAATCTTAGAACCACGTCTAAATTCCAACCAGGTGTAACCAAACGACGCTCCTTCGTGGTCTCAAAAGACTTAAGGAGGTCCTGTAGATCTTTATTGTTGGAAAGATCTAAGCCTCTGTGACGGAAGACTGATGCCAACATGCTTCTGTAACCCTTGATAGTGGGAGCTGAAAGAGATCGCTCTTTCCTCAGATAAAAGAGGAAGTCAGCTATTTGAGTTACAGAGGTACTGGTCGAGGATACGGATACTGACTTGCACCAGTTTCGGAAGATTTCCCACTTCGATTGGTAGACTCTAAGGGTGGATGTTCTCCTTGCTCTAGCAATCGCTCTGGTTGCCTCCTTCGAAAAACCTCTAGTTCTCGAGAGTCTTTCGATATTCTGAAGGCAGTCAGACGAAGAGCGTGGAGGCCTTGGAGTACCTTCTTTACGCGTGGCAGACGTAGCAGGTCCACCCTTAGGGGAAGTGTTCTGGGAACGTCTACTAGCCATCGAAGTACCTCGGTAAGTTATTCTCTCGCGGGCCAGAGGGAAGCAACTAGCGTCAACTTTGTCCCTTCGTGAGAGGCGAACTTCTGCAGTACCTTGTTGACAATCTAGAACGGAGGGAATGCATATAGATCTAGATGAGACCAATCTAGTAGAAAGGCATCTATAAGAACTACTGCTGGGTCCGGGATAGGTGAGCAAAGTATTGGGAGCCTCTTGGACATCGAGGTTGCGAAGAGATCTATGGTTGGCTGGCCCCAGGTGACCCAAAGTCTCTTGCATACATCCTTGTGGAGGGTCCAATATGTTGGAATTATTGTCCCTTCCTACTGAGACAATCTGCTAAGACATTCAAGTTGCCTTGGATGAAACTCGTTACTAGTGAAAAGTCTAGACCTGTTGAACAGGAGAGGAGGTCACTTGCGAACTCGTACCATGTCAGAGAGTAGGTCCCTCCTTGCTAGGAGATGTACATCAAAGCAGGGAGTTGACCGTGTTCACCTCCACCACTTTGCCTTGAAGGAGAGACCTGAAGCTTTTCCAGGTCAGACGTACTGCCAGAAGCTTCTTGCAGTTGAAGTGCATTGTCCTTTGACTCGAGTTCCATAATCCCGAGCATTCCCTACCGCCTAAGGTCGCACCCCAGCCTACGTCCGATGCGTCTGAGAAGAGAACGTGGTTGGGAGTCTGAACAGTCAGGGGAAGACCCTTTCAAAGGTTGATAAAGTCCTTTCATCAAGTCAGACCAGACTTATCTTTCCGGAAACCGGGATCGAGACCACTTCTAGCGTCTTGTCCTTTTCCAGTGAAGAGCTAGATGATACCGAAGAGGACGGAGGAGTAGTCTTCCAAGTGACACCAATTGAACCACGGATGACAGTGTCCTAACCAGACTCATCCACAGCCTGACAGGGCCGTGTTCCTTCTTCAGCATCTTCTGGATGGATAGCAGGGCTGGGGGTTGATCGTCTTGTTCAGCCATGTCCTCATCAGAGGGTTCCTCATCCGAAACTGATGAGGAAACGGCAACGGAGTGGGCAACGTCTGACTCGCGGAATCCGGTCGCACTGGTGGATGCGTAACGGAGCCGGACACAAGATCATGGTACTGCTGCACAGTCTGTGAACTGTCAACCATGGGGACGCGAGGAAGTACAGCGACAACCCGAAACTGTCTAGACTGTCTGGGTTGTGCAGACAACCCCCTACCGGGTTGCTGAGGTTGCCGCACTGCGTCACAATAAGTCACCTCTGCTGGTTGTTGAACGTCTTCCTAGTGACACAATGAACGTCCACAACCACCTCCGAGAGTCGCTTAACGTCAACGTGCGACTGGCAACCCACACTGGGTCGCACCGGTGGAGGAACCATCTCAACTGGCGGACGTGAGTAGGATACCTCAGCGTCAACAGGGCGTACAACCAACCGGTAGGAAGGTTGTTGGCTAGAAGGTTCTTCTCCGTAAAAAATCCTCTATCAAGGACTAAGCTTGGACTGCATGTCTTGCAACAAAGCCCATTAGGGTCTATGGGAGCAGGTGTGGCAACAGACGGGGTTAGCGACTGAAGCGGAACCATTCACCATCCCTGGAAGCATGTTATGCTTTAATTAAAGTCCATAGGAGGCTAAGCAGCTAAGGCTCCTCTCCAAATGACAGAGTCCTCAAGGGAATATCAGAAGGAGGGAGAACAGCACTTTCTCATCTACAGGAACCATGTCCGAGAAAAGCTAGGTTATCTCAGTGAGGGTTTCACTGGTGCATAAGCAGCAGACCAGAAGGCAACGTTATGTAACTGCTTGACAGTCTGTGAACTGTCAAAAACTGAACTGTCAACCACAACAGGTGCGTGAGGACATACAGCACTGGTGCATTAGTAGCAGACCAGAAGGCAACGTCATGTAACTGCTTGACAGTCTGTGAGCTGGCAACAACCAAAGCTGTGTGGGGAAGCCTCAACTCCTGACTGACTAGTCTGCTGCGGGCGAGTGGCGGTAACCACAGTGGGTTGCGGAGGCTGACACACCGTGTCAAAACACGGCAGCTTGTGGTAGCTCACGCACGGCAACGGAGTGCTCCGTGTGTCTGTGGGAGTCAGCATGCGTCTGGCAGGGTCGACTGCGCATGGGTGGAGGAGCTCTCACAACAAGAGTGTGGGAGCAGGCAGCCATGCTGGGCGCACAACCGTGGCAGGCTGTAGGCCAACGGGTGCATCGTCAACCTTCTCCGCAGCCGGAGTGTGGGAGCAGGCAACAACCAAAGCGGAGTGGTGGTGCGTGGTGGGGACTGCCGTGGGTTGCGGAAACTAACGCATCGCGTCAAAACACGGCAGCTTGACTCCACCTTCCCACTGCTGATGCGGTAGCTCACGCATGTTAACGGAGGGAGCCGCACGTCGGCTAACGTTAACATGCGTCTGGCAGGGTCGATCGCGCATCGGAGGTGGAGCTCTCCGCAGCCTGAGTGTGGGAGCAGGCAGCCTCAGCGTGAGCTGGGCGCACAACCGTGGCAGGTTGTAGGCTAACGAGAGCAGTGTAAACCTTCTCCGTACGAAACTCCTGCATAACCGCAGCTAACCGAGTCTGCATAGACTGCAGTAAAGACCACTAGGGTCTACAAAAAAACGGCAGCAAACGGAGCTACTGTCCGTTGTGACTGAGGGTCTAAAACAGCTGGTGCGGCAACAGACGGAGTTACTGCCTGTTGCGGTACCACCTTGCCTCTCTTGGGAGGTGTGCAGTCGTCGGATGACTGCAGCGAGTCCGAACTGACCCAGTGGCTACACCTAGGCCGTTGGACTTGCGCGGAAGGGACCGACTTGCACTTAAAAAGCTGCAAGATTTGGTCCATGGTTTCTACGAGAAACCTCTTCCGCAGACGAGGAATAAATGGGCTCTCTCGTCTTTGTGTGGGTGGGGCGATCTCATCGGCAACGTGTGTAGATACACCCGAAACCACGGAGGGAAACGTCTGTTCGTCGATCAAGGCCTGTGGAACCCATAAGTCGTTCGACATTACTTCTCCCCTGGGCTTGGGAGCTTGTAAGAGGTCCCGGACTAGGTGAACAACTGGCACGAACAGACGAACCCTCGAACGCAACACTGTAACACTTTGCGCATATCACTTTATCACTTTTGATTTTCTGTTTGCACTTATTTCACTGAAATCGAAACTTTAACTGATTTCTACCTGAAACACGCAATCCTATCCTTCATTAAAAGGTAGTAATTGCGAAAACAGTTTTACAATGCAACAGAAAAACATAATTAAAGATAAAGAATTCAGTGGCTGGAAGAGACTAAACACTAGATCAAATAAACTACGTTTAAAATCTCTCACCGCATAAAGCCTGGGAACAAGAATAAAACTCTAGAAACGTTTTACCTTCTTCCCCTACAGCGACTAGGGAGAAGAGTAAAAAACGAGAACAACGTTACCCGCTTGAACGAAACGTTTATTCTCCTCTCTCTCCCTCCGTCTCTATCTCTCTCTCTCTTCTCTCTTGACTTAGAACCTGAGAGAAGAGCCCAATTATATATCGTTAAAACATATTATTTGCTAAAGGAAAAAACTGAAAGGTTTCCCAAATAAAAAGTTCCTTTATTTAGAATTTAAACCATTTAAGCTAAGAAAGAATGAACGAAACGCTAGAATCGGTTTACTCTTACTGCAACGTGAAACCGTGAAATACTCTCTCTCTATCGTAACGATAGAGCGCATGTTGAACGTTCTGAACGTCAACAACTGCGGAGACTAAACTAAACGTTAGTTCATCTTTGAAAACAGTACGAGACTATCAAAGAAATTCTTTCATAAAACATTAAAATTAAAAAAGTATTAAATTCTTAAAAGGTAAATACGATATGACGGGCTCAATGTTAATTAACTTCGGTTCCAAGTAAGGACCGCCTACTATTAGGAAAGGTCGCATATAAACAAACATAAAAATTAATTTTTATAAGTTTATAATAAATGGAAAGTTAATCGAAGAGGCCTATAAAGGCGGAGAGATATAAAATAAATAGATCTATAACTTGTTAAGCAAAATTACCAAAAACCTAAACACACTTCCGTCTAAGGGAAGGGTCGGCCATTAAAAGTGAAAGAGAGTCCATACTCTCTTCGTCACCAACACTTCCGTCTAAGGGAAGGGTCGGCCATTTAAAAGTGAAAGAGAGTCCATACTCTCTTCGTCACCATAATTAAATCTATCCAAAACGAGTTCAAGTTTTGAAATGAAGATAAAACCCCTGCATAGCGAAAGCTCAAAACTGGAATAGTGTACTTCACCAAATCGTTGTGAAAACAAATCCAGTTAGGGACGGCGTATTTAGTAGGTCTTGCCTGTGGCACGAAAGAGGGAAAATTGGTTCTTTGTTGACATCGAGTACTTGAGTACCTACTTGACAGGTGGCGCTGTTGATGTACACCCCCACCTGTATAGCGATCGCTGGCGTATTCCGCCCGTAGGTTTTTTCTGTCGGGCAGCAGGGATGCAGCTATATGATCATCGGGTAAGTTTGATATTGAAAAAAATAAATTATTATATGCAAAGCAATCATACACACACCTGAACATCTTTCACACCAAAGACTCAACATCATAAAAGTTATTACACAGCTTTTCTAAAGATGACAGTTCTTTAACCTTTCTCTATGTCAGGGATACAAATGGTGAAATAAAGAGACAAAAATGACATTTAAAATCCTAGCTAGACCTCTTTTCAGACAGCCCAGGTACCTCAAGTGTAATAGAAAGCACTGAAATGCAAGACTTCAGAATGATATTTCATCATAATCTTTAAGACATTAACATTGAACTAATAATTATTAGCTTCTAAAATCAAATATCAAAGTTTTAATTTTGACATTTTCAAGAATCTTTATCAGAAACCATTACAATGCTTCAGCAAATAATTTTCATTTACTGTATTTCACATTAGCTTTAAATAATCATACCTTCTTGAGTGCATTTAAAATTACAATCTCTTTTCATTACTTGAAAAATACACTACTTATATTACATTGTACATGACAAATTGGATAACAATGTCATTGAAATTGAAATGCATACATATTCACACTAAAAACAAAATTATACCACAACCTGTTTCATTTGACATTACAATCTCCTACAATAAAATATCTATGAATTAAAAAAATTACTTGATACCATATTCCTAATTTTTGACAAATCAGGAAAATCTTTGAATATTAGAGGCTTTTTAACAATTTACAAAACATAACAAGAGTTATTCCTCATGACTTGTCAAGAAGAAAACCTCCTCTAAAAAGACTACCAGTAAAGAAAGTGAACTATGCTCTAACATGTTTAACAAGACATGTTTTCTGCCTTTCGACAAAAACAATATTTTCCAGTCCACACATTAGGTTACTGCTCTTATAACACCATCAAAAGAATGAACAAGTTCAGTACATAGGAAATTTAAAAACAGCCTAAATTAACACCGGTTCCTCTAGTTAAAAGCAAGATGTACTTCATGAAACCCTTGGACCCTTAAGTGGCAGGAAATGAAATGGCAAATATTGATGATAGAAGAGGGAGGGGGCAAGAGAAACTCAGTCATATGAACGCAGACTGATAGCGAGTTGTTTAAATCTTTCCAAATTTGGGAGAGGGCAGGATTAAGGAGAGGGAATGGGAGATCTGAAAGTGGAGTTAGGTCTTAAAGGGTTAAGAACTTCTGTAACATTTGAATACATGGAAAATTTGGGGAAATCTCATGATTACTTATGATTTAAGGGCTAGAAAATTCTACAGTTAAATGTTCATATAGCCCGATAGAATCTATATTATATGAATATTTAGAAAAATAGCATTTATTATTTTCATACTTCTCAATCATTCATTATGCTATACATTTGCAAACACAGCTTTTGGTTGACAAACTCAAAATTAGCAGATTACTAATGGGTTTGTATGACTAGCCCTCCTAGCTAATACCTCGAGAACTATTCATACGCTAAAATTGTGCTAGGGATCACCATCTTGAAACCATCAATTTATCAGTGACTAAGTTGCAAGAATAAAAATTCTGGCTTCTGTCCTGCATAGAAGTTCCTGAGATAACAGGCAGAGAACTAACTTGGTGGCTCCCTTATCTATTACAATTACAGTACTAGATCCTATACCAATGAAAATGCTTTTAGAATAACTAGTAGCCCAGAAAATTGAAGTTGAGCCTCTTTTTGGCAGAATTCCACATACTGGATAACAAAAAGTTGTCCAAATTTGCTTCTTACTCTTCTGTACTATGGATAATTCTCTAAATAATGGGAGGTCTGGGACTGACGGCTTGAGGCTGATCCCAGAGAAGAAATTCTCTATTTTTCCACAACTTTAGTACCTGATCTAACACTCCATAAGGTGGAATTAAAACTTTTTTGGGAGCATCTAATCCCCTGTCCCAAAACTGCTTTAGGTAAAACTATAAAGGACTCATTCTCAATTGGACATAAAGATGAAACTTCTCTAGAGAAGACTAAATGCTAGGAGACTTGACCACTTGTAGGGTATTGTTTGTTGAACACCTCAGAAATCTTCCATAAGCTTGAGTAAGATGATTACCCTCTACTCTTGAGGGAAAAGCCAGAAAAGGATTAATGCGATCGTCAACCCAAATTTTTAAATAAATTTTTTAGGAGAGCAGGCCACCCTGAGACCAAAATAAAGGCACCTGAACTGAAGTCTTTTCCTTGAACACAAAATTCAGAATCTGTCTGGACTACACTGGGTCACAAAGGTGAGCATCTGAAAGAAATATTGAGAACATCCAATTGTTCAAAGGACTAAATTGGATTTATGCATTTGAGCTATATAGCCTGGTACTATGGCCTATTAGGTCATTCAGCGCTTAAATACAATTAGGGAAAACCCCAGCAGTTATACTATGAAGTACAGATTAAACAACAAAATCAAGAAAGAAAGCAAGACTGGATACACTGCAAGTGCTGCAAAAACACTCGAGTAATTCTTATAATTTAATGCGAGATGTGCACTGATGGCACTACACCACTACAAGGTCCTTAGAAATGGGAGCTAAAGGAGGTTGTCTCAATGGAAACCCTTGTGATATGTTATTTTCATTAGTAAAATAAATTTTTGAATATACTTACCCGATGATCATGTAGCTGTCAACTCTGTTGCCCGACAGAAATCTACGGTCGGGATACGCCAGCGATCGCTATACAGGTGGGGGTGTACACAACAGCGCCATCTGTGAGCAGGTACTCAAGTACTTCTTGTCAACAAGAACTCAATTTTCTCCTCGGTCCACTGGTTCTCTATGGGGAGGAAGGGCGGGTTCTTAAATTCATGATCATCGGGTAAGTATATTCAAAAATTTATTTTACTAATGAAAATAACATTTTTCAATATTAATCTTACCCGATGATCATGTAGCTGATTCACACCCAGGGTGGTGGGTGGAGACCAGCATACATGTTAACAAAGAAGCTAAGTATCCCGTATCTTATTTTAGCCGTTATTAAAATAACAAACATAAAATAAATAAGTACCTGGTAAGGAAGTCGACTTGAACCATTACTCTGCCTTTTTAAGTACGTCTTCCTTACTGAGCCTAGCGATCCTCTTAGGATGCTGAGCGACTCCTAGGTGCTGAAGTATTAAGGGCTGCAACCCATACTAAAGGACCTCAACACAACCTCTAATCTAGGCGCTTCTCAAGAAAGAATTTGACCACCCGCCAAATCAACCAGGATGCGGAAGGCTTCTCAGCCTTCCGGACAACCCAGAAATATTTCAAGAGAAAGATTAAAAAGGTTCTGGAATTAGGGAATTGTAGTGGTGGAGCCCCCACCACTACTGCACTCGTTGCTACGAATGGTCCCAGAGTGTAGCAGTTCTCGTAAAGAGACTGGACATTCTTAAGATAAAAGACGCGAACACTGACTAGCTTTTCCAAAAGGTTGCGTCGAAAATATTTTGCAGAGATCTATTTTATTAAAAGGTCACGGAGGTTGTGATAGCTCTAACTTCGTGTGTCCTTACCTTCAGCCAAGCTTGGTCTTCCTCATTCAGAAGGGAATGAGCTTCTCGTATTAACAGTCTGAAAATAATAGGATAAAGAATTCTCTGACATAGGCAAAGATGAATTCTTAACTGAACACCATAAAGCTTCAGACGGGCCTCATAAAGGTTTTTAAAAAAGAACTTAAGAGCTCTACAGGACATAATACTCTTTCTAGTTCCTTTCCAACCATATCGATAAGTTTGGAATAACGAACGATATTGGTCAAGGCCGAGAAGGCAGCTCGTGTTTGGCTAGAAAACCAAGATGTAGAACATGTAGCCGTTTCGGATGAAAATCCGATGTTCTTGCTGAAGGCATGAATCTCACTGACTCTTTTAGCTGGTAAAGCATATCAGGAAAAGAGTCTTAAAGGTGAGATCTTTCAGGGAGGCTGATTGAAGTGGTTCGAACCTGTACATAAGGAATCTTAGAACCACGTCTAAATTCCAACCAGGTGTAACCAAACGACGCTCCTTCGTGGTCTCAAAAGACTTAAGGAGGTCCTGTAGATCTTTTATTGTTAAAAAGATCTAAGCCTCTGTGACGGAAGACTGATGCCAACAAGCTTCTGTAACCCTTGAAAGTGGGAGCTGAAAGAGATCGCTCTTTTCTCAGATATAAGAGGAAGTCAGCTATTTGAGTTACAGAGGTACTGGTCGAGGATACGGATACTGACTTGCACCAGTTTAGGAAGCTTCCCCACTTCGATTGGTAGACTCTAAGGGTGGATGTTCTCCTTGCTCTAACAATCGCTCTGGTTGCCTCCTTCGAAAAACCTCTAGTTCTTGAGAGTCTTTCGATACTCTGAAGGCAGTGAGACGAAGAGCGTGGAGGCCTTGGAGTACCTTCTTACGCGTGGCAGACGTAGCAGGTCCACCCTTAGGGGAAGAGTTGTGGGAACGTCTACTAGCCATCGAAGTACCTCGGTAAGTTATTCTCTCGCGGGCCAACTTTGTCCCAACGTGAGAGGCGAACTTCTGCAGTACCTTGTTGACAAACTAGAACGGAGGGAATGCATATAGATCTAGATGAGACTAATCTAGTAGAAAGGCATCTAAAAGAACCACTGCTGGGTCTGTTGAGAGCCTCTTGGACATCGAGGTTGCGAAGAGATCCATGGTTGGATGGCCCCAAGTGACCCAAAGTCTCTTGCATACATCTCTGTGGAGGGTCCAATATGTTGGAATTATTGTCCCTTCCTACTGAGACAAACTGCTAAGACATTCAAGTTGCCTTGGAAGAAATTTGTTACTAGTGAAAAGTCAAGACCTGTTGAACAGGAGAGGAGGTCACTAGCGAACTCGCACCATGTCAGAGAGTAGGTCCCTCCTTGCTAGGAGATGAACATCAAAGCAGGGAGTTGTCCGTGTTGACCTCCATTACTTTGTCTTGAAGGAGAGACCTGAAGCTTTTCCAGGTCAGACTTACTGCCAGAAGCTTCTTGCAGTTAAAATGCATTGTCCTTTGACGCGAGTTCCATAATCCCGAGCATTCCCTACCGCCTAAGGTCGCACCCCAGCCTACGTCCGATGCGTCTGAGAAGAGAACGTGGTTGGGAGTCTGAACAGTCAGGGGAAGACCCTATAAAAGGTTGAAAAAGTCCTTTCCTCAGGTTAGACCAGACTTATCTTCCGGAAACCGGGATCGAGACCGCTTGTAGCGTCTTGTCCTTTTCCAGTGAAGAGCTAGATGAAACCGAAGAGGACGGAGGTGTAGTCTTCCAAGTGACACCAAATGCACCACAGATGACAGTGTCCTAACCAGACTCATCCACAGCCTGACAGGGCCGTATTCCTTCTTCAGCATCTTCTGGATGGATAGCAGGGCTGGGGATTGATCTTCTCGTTCAGCCATGTCCTCATCAGAGGGTTCCTCATCCGAAACTGATGAGGAAACGGCAACGGAGTGGGCAACGTCTGACTCGCTGAATCCGGTCGCACTGGTGGATGCGTGACGGAGCCGGACACAAGATCATGGTACTGCTGCACAGTCTGTGAACTGTCAACCATGGGGAAGCGAGGAAGTACAGCGACAACCCGAAACTGTCTAGACTGTCTGGGTAGTACAGACAACTCCTTATCGGGTTGCTGAGGTTGCCGCACTGCGTCACAACAAGTCACCTCTGCTGGTTGTTGAACGTCTTCCCAGTGACACACTGACTCCGTAAAAAAATCCTCTATCAAGGACTAAGCTTGGACTGCATGTCTTGCAACAAAGCCCAAGGTCTATGGGAGCAGGTGTGGCAACAGACGGGGTTAGCGACTGAAGCGGAACCATTTACCCTCCCTGGAAGCATGTTATGCTTAAATAAAAGTCCATAGGAGGCTAAGCAGCTTAAGGCTCCTCTCCAAATGACAGAGTCCTCAAGGGAATATCAGAAGGAGGGAGAACAGCACTTTCTCTTCTACAGGAACCATATCCGAGAAAAGCTAGGTTCTCTCAGTGAGGGTTTCACTGGTGCAAAAGCAGCAGACCAGAAGGCAACGTATGAAACTGCTTGACAGTCTGTGAACTGTCAAAAACTGAACTGTCAACCACAACAGGAGTGTGAGGACATACAGCACTGGTGTATAAGTAGCAGACCAGAAGGCAACGTCATGTAACTGTATGACAGTTTGTGAGTTGGCAACAACCAAAGTTGTGTGGGGAAGCCTCAACTCCTGACTGACTAGTTTGCTGCTGGCGAGTGGCGGTAACCACAGTGTGTTGCGGAGGCTGACACACCGTGTCAAAACACGGCAGCTTGTGGTAGCTCACGCACGGCAACGGAGTGCTCTGTGTGTGGGAGTCATCATACATCTGGCAGGGTTGACTTGTGCATGGGTGGAGGAGCTCTCACAACAAGAGTGTGAGAGCAGGAAGCCATGCCGGGCGCACAACCGTGGGAGTTGTAGGCCCACGGGTGCATCGTCAACCTTCTCCGCAGTCGGAGTGTGGGAGCTGGCAACAACAAAAGCAGAGTGCTGGAGCGAGGGAGGGGCTGCGGTGGGTTGAGGAGCATGCGGTATGGTATGCGGAGCATGCTGTAAGGTATGCGGCTCATGCTGCATGGTATGCGGAGCATGCTGTAAGGTATGCAGAGCATGCTGCATGGTATGCGGAGCATGCTGTAAGGTATGCAGAGCATGCTGCATGGGCTGCGGAGAATGCCGCATAGTGCTGGAACCCGGCAGCTCTACAGAACCTTCCCACTGCTGATGCGGTAGCTCACGCATGTTAGCAGATGGTGCAGCAAGAACATGCGTCTGGCAGGGTGGACTGCGCATCGGTGGTGGAGCTCTCACAGGTGGAGGGTGGGAGCAGGCAGCCGCAGTATCTGCTGAGCGCACAACCTCGGCGGGTTGTAGGTTAACAGGTGCATTGTCAACCTTCCAGCATGATACTCCTGCATGAAGGAGCAAGCTGAGACTGTATAGTCTGCAGCATGGACCACTAGGGTCTATGAAAGACAACAACAAACGGAGCTACTGTCCGTTGTGACTGAGGGTCTAAAACCGCTGGTGCGGCAACAGACGGAGTTACTGCCTGTTGCGGTACCACCTTGCCTCTCTTGGGAGGTGTGCAGTTGTCGTACTGCAGCAAGTCCGAACTGACCCAGTGGCTACACCTAGGCCGTTGGACTTGCGCGGAAGGGACCGACTTGCACTTAAAAGCTGCAAGATTTGGTCCATGGTTTCTGCGAGAAACCTCTTCCGCAGACGAGGAATAAATGGGCTCTCTCGTCTTTGTGTGGGTGGGGTGATCACGTCGGCAACGTGTGTAGATACACCCGAAACCACGGAGGGAAACGTCTGTTCGTTGATCAAGGCCTGTGGAACCCATAAGTCCTTCGACATTACTTCTCCCCTGGGCTTGGGAGCTTGTAAGAGGTATCGGACTAGGTGAACAACTGGCACGAACAGACGAACCCTCGAACGCAACACTGTAACACTTTGCGCATATCACTTTATCACTTTTGATTTTCTGTTTGCACTTATTTCACTGAACTCGAAACTTTAAGTGGTTTGTACCTGAAACACGCAATCCTATCCTTCATTAAAAGGTAGTAATTGCGAAAACAGTATTACAATGTAACAGAAAAACATAATGAAAGATAAAGAATTCAGTGGCTGGAAAAGAGACTAAACACTAGATCAAATAAACTACGTTTAAAATCTCTCACCGCATAAAGCCTGGGAACAAGAATAAAACTCTAGAAACGTTTTACCTTCTTCCCCTATAGCGACTAGGGAGAAGAGCAAAAAACGAGAACAACGTTACCCGCTTGAACGAAACGTTTATCCTCCTCTCTCTCCCTCCGTCTCTATCTCTCTCTCTCTCTCTCTCTTGACTTAGAACCTGAGAGATGAGCCCAATTATATATATCGTTAAAACATATTATTTGTTAAAGGAAAAAAACTGAAAGGTTTCCCAAATAAAAAGTTCCTTTATTAGAATTAAAACCATTTAAGCTAAGAAAGAATGAACGAAACGCTAGAATCGGTTTACTCTACTGCAACGTGAAACCGTGAAATACTCTCTCTCTATCGTAACGATAGAGCGCAAGTTGAACGTTCTGAACGTCAACAACTGCGGAGACTAAACAAAACGTTAGTTCAACTTTGAAAACAGTACGAGACTATCAAAGAAATTCTTTCAAAAACATTAAAATTAAAATAGCATAAATTCTTAACAGGAAAAACGATATGACGGGCTCAATGTTAATTAACTTCGGTTCCAAGTAAGGACCGCCTACTATTAGGAAAGGTCGCATATAAACAAACATAAAAATTAATTTTTATAAGTTTATAATAAATGGAAGTTAATCGAAGAGGCCTATAAATGGCGGAGAGATATAAAATAAATCTATAACTTTGTTAAGCAAAATTACCAAAAACCTAAACACACTTCCGTCTAAGGGAAGGGTGGGTATAAAAAGTGAAAGAGAGTCTATACTCTCTTCGACACCAACACTTCCGTCTAAGGGAAGGGTCGGCCATTTAAAAGTGAAAGAGAGTCCATACTCTCTTCGTCACCATAATTAAATCAAATTAATTCCAAAAGCTTGCTAAGCTAATGATAAAGCTTCCTGAATAGCGAAGGCTAAACTCTAGAGCAAATACATCACCAAATCGTGAACAATAACTCCAGAATCAACAGCGTATCCAAGTAGGTCTAGCCGGTGGCACGACAGAGGAAAAATTGAGTTCTTGTTGACAAGAAGTACTTGAGTACCTGCTCACAGATGGCGCTGTTGTGTACACCCCCACCTGTATAGCGATCGCTGGCGTATCCCGACCGTAGATTTCTGTCGGGCAACAGAGTTGACAGCTACATGATCATCGGGTAAGATTAATATTGAAAATTAAGAAACTAGTTAGGTTTGGGTATATCCAGAAATGGTGTCCATTCCCTCACAACTTGAGGATCTTGAACAGCTTTATATAAAGTTAAGAACAAATCGTTTCACCTCATCAATGGCCTTCCTTTCTATCAAACTTTCTACATCCTCCCATTGCTATTAAGGCTTTTCTTACATACATATGACTTTTGTGGAAAAACAGACAACTTTCCCTAGCAGGGTCTTACAGGTGGAGATAATTGTTCTTTAGCCTTAGTAACTGTCCAATTGTTTATGCCATTCTTCATCCTCTGTTCATACAAATGGGAAGTCTACTATGTGTTGACCTTGGGTAATGACATCAGTACTTACTGAGAGGGCACAAACCATTGTTGGAACATAACTGGGACAGTTACTGTCAGAGGTCTTAAACGTCTGAGCAAGGATACAAAATTTTCCCTTATTAATAACAGTGTTAAGCAGTATATCTTAGCAATCCATGTTTGCCAACGGTTATATAAGCAGATGAGCAAATTGGCGGCAAAACGAGAACTTTGAGTGTGGAGGAAATACCCCCCAAATCTCGATGAAGTCACTGGCAACAGGGTGATGGATTGGATTTAGGGCATTAGACAAGGTGTATTTTCAGCTTTTACCCCTGACGCCTAGTGGATGCTCTTACTGGAATTAGTATAGACCGGCAGGGATCACTTGCCTTAGTTTAGATAAGCACTACACATCACAAGGAACTGACAATCCTTTGATGAAATTAGCCAATTAATCGTCTGAGGCCCTTTGCGTCAATAGGCATAGGAGCTATCGACATGAGACTTCCAGGTGCTAGCAGAGTTTTTTCTGTCAGGTAACACTCCATGTAACACCCATTTCAGTAATTATTGCACAATGATAGTGGAAATTATCATTCATCAGACATTGTTTTTTGATCCCCTAAGAAAATGGGGCTTGGCATTTTTGTTTATATATTTTGAGCACCACTGTGTGAAACAAGATACACCACCAATGAAATGTTGAGTGAACAAGTAAAATTTAGCCCTTAGGAAGTGCCAGAATGTAAGTGAATAGTTTTATAGTTTTAAATTCTTTGCAAATTAGTTTTGAATGCTAAGCACAATAATTGATGAAGTTACTGAATTCTTAAGATAAGTAACCCTGTTGAAGTCGGTTATAATTTTGTTGATTTATGAGCTGTCACCTGCGTAACCCTGTAACTCAACGGATGATGACTTTAGCCGATGAAGAGATGTCTACTGACTTACAGCAGGCTCCTAACGTGGAAGAACCAATTGCCTCTTGGCATATGGATGTAGAATAGTCAAGGGAGCACTTACTAGTTCAGTGAATAATATACAAAAGGATATCCTGTTTGAGGCTGCTCATTGATGCAAGGTTACTCTAATGAAAGACTCAGATGCTATGGAAGAGGCTGCAATATACTGTAACAATGTTCTCACTGAAGCAGAGAAATTTGAACAAGCTCTCTACATGTGGATTACTGGAGAAGATGAGACAGGTGGACGAGAAGATGAAGAAGAGTTCACCAATGGCCTCTGACGTACTTATTACTGGCCCCTGATTTGAGAAAACTCGAGGAATGCTACAAGACTGTTCAGGTCCTGAAGGATATAAAAAGGGCCAGAGTATTCGAAGAAAAAATCCACAAGATGAAACTTAAAGCCAAACAGAGGCTGCAGGAGCTAAAAATTCAGAATGAAAGGCAGCTACAGAGTGAAGGACAAAGAAGTCTCTCAAGCCACCCTTTGAGATACTACCGCTAGTGTTATTGGATTCTTTGACTAGCTAGACAGTAATACATTGGATCCCTCTCTCTGGTTACAGCTTATGTTTTCTTTGCTTACACATATATAGTCTGGCCTATTCTTTACACATTCTTGTCCTTCTTCATACACCTGACAACACTGAGATTACCAAACAATTCTTTTATGCTCAAGGGGTTAACTACTGCAAGGTAATTGTTCAGGCTACTTTCCTCCTGGTAAGGGTAGAAGAGACTCTTTAGCTATGGTAAGGAGCTCTTGGTCTTGGGTAGTACCATAGCCTCTGTACAATGGCCTTCCACTGTTCTCTTGCTTGGAGGTACACTTGAGCATGCTGTTCTATCTCATTTCTCTTCCTCTTTATTTTTTTTAAGTTTTTAAAGTTTGTGTGTGAAAGAATAATATAATATTGTTACTGTTCTTGAAATATTTTATTTTTTATTGTCTATTCTGCTCTTCTCATTTGTTTTTTTCCTTGTTTCCTTTCCTCACAGGGCTATTTTTCCCTGTTGGAGCCCTTGGGCTTATAGCATCTTGCTTTTCTAACTAGGATTATAGCCTAGCTTTAATAATAATAATAATCATCATCATCATAATAAAGAAATTGGAAGCAACTTATGACAAATCACTCTGAAACCGAAAGCATGGGTCCCACTTTGAACAAATCCTTTCTATCTGCTCTGGGACACATTGATGGTGAAGGAACTATACCTGTTAGGAATACCACTCCAGAGGACTCCAACAGAAATTAAAAATTGTCATGGAATGAATGAATGATTGTTAATTGTCTGTCATCATAACATCAATGGTCACGGATACCAATTGGAGTATGAGTAATAAAGAACAATTCATTCAAGAGATTGTCAGGGAAACCTCTGGGAGTATCATCATCATCAGATCAACAAATGAATTTGATGAATGCAGTAATTACGGAAGTTGTTGGAGAAGTGTTTGAACGAGTCCTGAGTACAAGGGACCATAGTAGACTCACTTTAGCTATCCCTCTGAGAGTTACTGACATTTGATGGTGATTCTTTGTAATATTGATCCTTCATTACAAGTTTTCATACCACAGTCGATGCTAAAAACATAAGTCACTATCGAACCTGTTCTGTCTGTTGCATTACTATTAGGGTACTTCCTGGAGAATACTAAATTGTGAGACCATGGACCCAGTAGATGGATAAGTACAGGAATTGAAGATTTTAGAAGATAGATATGGAAACACTTATGAAATCTCACAAAAATGGATCAATAAGATCACAGACCGGCTAAACTTAAGGAAACCATTGGAATTAAGAGAATTTGCAGATGATTTGAAATGCTGTCAAACGACCTTAAAAAATATGGACCATGAGAGTGAGCTTGACAATGGAGCCAGTTTAAAAACCATCTGGAAGAAATTGCCACAGCACCTGCAGGACAGATATTCAGGCGAGTCATATCATGAAGCAAAAACAAAGGAGAGTGCCCAAGCTTAAGGATCTGGTTGACTTTGTTGTGGATGTGACAGAAGAAGCCACTGACCCTATCTTTTCTAGCACCTGCTCCAGTGATCCAAGAAGAGGCAAGTGAATAGACCAAAAGGGAACTGGTAAGAAAGGAGTTGGAAGCTTTGCAGGGAAGGCTAGCTCAACAAGTACAATGTCACATATACCAGAAAATAGACAACAGATACAAGATGGATGTCCTATATGACTCAATGCACAGGAGGCATGATAATCAAAGATCATAGGAGCCATGTAATGTCAAAGGAACTCGACTTATGTGTGAAGGGAGAATTCAGCAAGGACTGCCCTAAGAATTTTACATGTAACATTGAATGATGCAGTCTCAAGCATAACATATTTCTACATATGTCAACAAGACCACTGATAAACAATAGTGACACTTCAGTGAACCAAGTCCCACCAGTAGAACAGAGTACACCAGCTGTACCTTAATTGGTTTCGCAGAACTAGAGCATCTATTTTTTTCGTACTTGCGGTGACAAATCATCCATGCCAATTGTAAACTCTGATACGTATGACATGCTTGACCCTGGTGGTAATGCCACCTACTGTACTGAGGCTCTAGTTAGCCAGTTAGGAGCTCGAGGCACTGTACACCATTTGGAGATGACCATACCAACATAGTATAATATCAGTGAAAACAGCTGTGGTGACTCTTGATAGCCTCAAACATGGAAGTCAGCGACACTACACACTATTGAAGCAACTGTTAGACCAAATCTCAATATTGACTTATCAGAACAGTCAACTCAGTTTGATAATGAGAGGTGGCCACATCTCAGATATTTAGAGATACAGTACCAGAACTGAAGGCAGACCAAGTCCCCCTTTTGATTGCTATTAGAAGAGGTGGACCAGGAGAGCAATTCTCTGTTCTCACACCACTGGGCTGGACTATAAAGGGACCAGTGAATATCTTTGGTGAGCAAGTCCACATTTTATCTTTTGTACTGACAGATACACCATAGGTTGACCTGAAGAGGCTATGAGAGACAGAATATGCTCATGCCGAGGAGAGCAGATTCAGAAAACAGTTGATACCTGGAACAGCATACTTCAGGTAGTATGAGCATATCATTTAAGGCACAACCACTTAACTTACCAAAAAATAAACTGATGGCTGAGATGAGATTGCAATCCCTTGCTAGGCATCTCAACATGGATGAGACTCTGACGTGTAAGTATACTGAGGAAATTAAAAATAAACTACTGGAGAAAGATATGCTCAACTAGTTCCTGAGAAAGATTTACTCAGCTAGTAGGTTGGTCAGGGCACCAGCCACCCATTGAGATACTACCGCTAGAGTTATGGGGTCCTTTGACTGGCCAGACAGTACTACATTGGATCCTTCTTTCTGGTTACGGTTCTTTCCCTTTGCCTACACAGACACCGAATAGTCTGGCCTATTCTTTACAGATTCTCCTCTGTCCTCATACACCTAACACTGAGATTACCAAAACAATTTTTCTTCACCCAAGGGGTTAACTACTGCAATGGAATTGTTCAGTGGCTACTTTCCTCTTGGTAAGGGTAGAAGAGACTTTAGCAATGGTAAGCAGGTTTTCTAGAAGGACACTCCAAAATCAAACCATTGTTCTCTAGCCTTGGGTAGAGCCATAGCCTCTGTACCATGGTCTTCCACTGTCTTGGGTTAGAGTTCTCTTGCTGGAGGGTACACTCGGGCACACTGTTCTATCCTATTTCTCTTCCTCTTGATTTGTAAAGTTTTTATAGTTTATATAGGAAATATTTATTTTAATGTTACTGTCCTTAAAATATTTTATTTTTCGTTGTTTCCTTTCCTCACTGGGCTATTTTCCCTGTTGAGGCCCCTGGGCTTATAGCATTCTGCTTTTCCAACTAGATTTGTAGCTTAGCATTTAATAATAATAATAATAATGTTAGAATAACAAGGTGTGGTATCTGCCAAACCACCCTGTGCCTGAGAAGTGTCGCATTATCTCTGATTGTCCTGCAATGTACGGTGGATCATCGGTTAATGAATATGTGCACCAGGAACAAGATTTAGCTAACAGACTTATAATAGTGTTGCTACGTTTTTGTCTATTTATGGCCGACATAGAAGCTGTTCCACCAAGTACATGTGAAACCAGAGGATAGATATGTACTTCGGTTTTTATGGTTTAAGAAGGATCACATGGCACAACTGTTGAAGACTTTATGAATGACAGCTCATCTCTTAGATGGAGTATGGAGCCCAAGTTGTGCGAACTATGCTCTACAGCGAATGGTGGAGGAGCACCATAACACATGTTCTGAGGAAGTGCCAAATACTGTTTTATAACTTATATGTAGGTGTTTGCCTCAGATCTATGGATAAATTAGAATCAGCTGTAGTTTTGGCACAGTAAATGAAAGTGCTGTTAGCAAGAAGAGGATTTCACCTGAGTTTATCTTGGCATTGCCACAACTATCTTTCTGGGCTCGAACCTGTGCCGCCCAGTGAATAAGCTCCATTTAAGCACTTATTCTTAGGTAATTTACTGCTAAATATACCAGAGAAAAAATGTAAAGGAGTGCTAGGTTAACTAGCTCGCTCACCTAATGGTGTCGGTATAAAATTGGGCGTATAATCCAGAGGTCCCGCACTATTTAGATTAATCCACGACAGAGAACCCCAATAGAGGAGAGCCGTTCAACCTCACTCGGTACTACTACAATGCATCCGCTCAGAACCCAACTCCGTTTAGCACGACTTGTGCAGTAACCCGCTTTTTTCTTGTGCTCTCGATTTTTGGATATTTTCTAGTGAATTATGGCTTCTTCGTCGGTTTCCCAGGAGACACCGTCTAAGTTAAGTACCAAGCTGGGTTTTACTGTGTTTTGAGCAATCTAGATCGTTTAATATTTATATTATAGGAGTTATTCTCTTCGTTCATACCGATCTTGCTTGATTTCACTACAGTTGGTACTCCTGTTTTTGAGAGCTTTTAATTTTCACTTGCGATGTTACTATGTGTATTATTTTTATTATCAAATATTATTTGTTATTGTGAATATTCATTATTTAGCGTTTAGAATCCTCGTGGTTCAATTTTTGGGCCGATATCATTTACGTATCGCTATGGCTGCCGACCGTGCTAAGGCGGCAATGTTATTTTAGCCATCAGGTGTGTCTTTTGTGATTTAATTATTTATGTTGCATGCCTTGCCCAAAAATTTTCTATGTGTTTATTCATATATTTAACGCTATTATTATTATTATAATGAATATTTGTGCCATTACTCCGTTTGATCTGTCTGTTGGGGATCGTCAGTTGGTAGCCCTGCTGCCTCGTATCACGTGATCCTCCCCCACGCTCCCCCTCTAGCTAGGTGGGAGGCTAGGCTTCTCCCCCCCTCCACTAAGGGACCGTTGCCTTCCCTCCTTTTAGAGGGGGTAGTTAAGTGTTTATGGACTTTGTCCTCCGGGTGGCCCGGCGGTTTAGTCTCTGTCTAGTCTGGTTGGCCACCGGTCAACAGAGTTGGATCCCGGTGCACCCTATTTTATATTCACTTTTCATTCTGGCTTATGTTATACGAAACCCTCCGGGTTCGATTGGCAGTTCTTAGTTACAGTTCCGCCCCCCTATTATTTTATAACATTTCCTATGATGATTATATATATCAGATCACTACCCCGGAGTCTCTAAAAAGGAATTGGTATTGAATATACCTTTATTTCCCGGCCCGGGGTCTACCCCACCCCGGGAAATCAGACACTATGTGTCTTAATTCCTTGTTATTGCATCCTTTTTTATGCTCCCGGCTTGACCGGAATGGATGGCTATACTTTAGTTTCAAGTTAGACTTATGTTTAGGCCCGGGACCCCCGGTCCCGCCCCTATGTAAGAATATTACAGTTAAGCTCTAACCTTGCGTTAGACCTATGTTAGGCCCGGGTCCTCTGGACCCGCCCCTAAAAAAAAAAAAAAAAAAAAAAAAAAAAAAAAAAAAAAAAAAAAAAAAAAAAAAAAAAAAAAAATTTATTTTTTATTTTTTACAGTCTAATCTTGTGTTAGACCTACGTTAGGCCCGGGTCCTCCGGACCCGCCCCTACTTAACAGAATAGTACAGTTAAGCTCTTTTCTTGTGTTAGACCTATGTTAGGCCATTTAAAGAATAGTACAGTTAAGCTCTAATCTTGTGTTAGACCTATGTTAGGCCCGGGTCCTCCAGACCCGCCCCTAATTAAGAGAATTACAGTTTCTCATATACTATTCTTTTTACAGATGGTGCATTGTCTGACGCCGGCCTGTGCAGCTGTTCTGCACCAGCCTTGTGGCCACTCCGTCTGCCGATCTCACGCCCCTTGTGGGGTTCAACTGGAAGACGTTGTGGTATGGCACCCGGATAACTGTGTGATTTGCTTCGACCTCATCACTACCCTTGGATCTGACTCGGTGAGTCCCGTTGGCTATATTGCCTTCTTATTTTATTTACTATTAGTAAGATATCTATGGTCTTGAAGGACCATTGGGAGTCTCCCTTTTATAATTCCCCCTATTATTTCAGGCATCCCCGGAGCAAAAGTCTGCGGCTCGGGCCACACTGAAGGTGTGGATTGGTGGGTTTGCCCGGAATGTAAAGTCTAAGCGGCCGTACGTCCTATCTGAGGACTACTGCACCATGGTTTACCCCAACGCCAAGTCTTCAGCTGCTGTGGCTAGGCATGTGGCAGCTCCCATCATTGCCCACATTGATGCCACTATAACGGGTCTCATCGACCCAGAGCAAGATCCATCGGACGCCCCCGGAGGTCTGGAGGACAATGTTGCCTCCATGAACCTGGACGTCGAACCGATGTTGCTAGACGAGCCGGATACAGGTAGGGTGGTAAGTGAGGCAGGTGTGTCCGGCGCTGAGATTCCTATCCTCAGCCCCGCTCTTTCTTCTTCTTCTGATCGCTCTTCCTTTCTTGGATTTTCTGGGGACCGTGATTCGTCTCAACGTTCATACCCGGTTCCCCCTAAGGATAAGTCTACTTCAAGGACCTTACCCAAAGCTCGCAAGCCTCATAAGACTTCTCATGGCTCTAAGTCTCACGACCCGGGAGTTCCTTCCGCCCCTCCTGCTGCTAGCCCGGGCCTTTCCGAATCAGCTATGCTCCGCATCGTGTCGGAGATGCAGGAAAAGTTGGTTTCGGAGATGCAGTCGAGGATGGACACGATGTTCTCTAACTTCGGTCAGAGAATTGGGGCTTTAGAGCAAGGAGCTCCGGAGAGAGTCCAAAGCTCTCTCATACCGGATGCCTCTAAGCTCCCGCCGTTTGCCAAGAACAACCCCTGGCGGATGGCTCTTCATTCCCCGTTCTCAGACGGAATGTTGACTCTGGAGGGCCTTGGCACTCGTCCTCTAGAGGACTTTGAATTCTTTCCTCCGGGTCTGGCATTTCCATTTCATGGTTATGCCAGACTTACCGAGGAAGCTTTAGTCCGTTTAGACAAGGTCCCCAAAGAGACGGTCATCTTCCCGAAGGAGCAAGCCCAATCTGTTTGGGCCAGATTTTTGAATGACATCGGCTGCACTAACACCATGCTGACGCCTCATAAAAGCTCCTTTACGATGTTCTTAATGGACAAGACCACCTTGACTCCATGCGTCAATAAGGTGGCAGAGCTTGCCTTTCAATATGCTCTGGAGGAGAAGCCCTTGCCTCCCATCCGAGAGGTGGATCCAATCTCCCTCCTTCTTCCCTCAGGTATTGAGTGTTGGGACAACGTCCATACCACCTTTACCTCCGGCAAGCTTGCAGCAGACTGTGCCTCAGTCTTGTTTAGTGAGAAGCTTCCCCGTCTCCCGGAATCTCTCATTAAACAGGAATATGATTCCCGCCTACGTGTGGGCCGTACTCTAAACCTGGCCACATCCACGGAGTCGATAGCCTTGACTTACGATACGGAGAGTATTTTTAAGTCTCTCAACAAGGCTACGTTACAGTCGTTATATTATGATTTGTATGACTTTGCTACTGCTAAACGCAGATGTCGCAAGCATGTTCTAGCTGAGGCGACGATTAGGCATGAACCTAATAAACTCATCCGGTCCTCCTGTTGGGGTTCAAATCTCTTCCCCGAGGATCTCGTAAAGGAAGTCTTGGCGGAGGCCACTAGGGTTAATCAGAGCCTTAAAGCCCGTTGGGGTTTGACCCCTAAACGCAAGTATGACCCCGCAAATTATCAAGCCCGGGGTAGGAAGAAGCTTAGACCATATACCTCCACCCAGTTCAGGCAACAACAGAGTGCTTCATCCAACTTCCGGCTGCCTCTTCCTCCATCTTCTGTTGCCCCTGCGCAGCCCTCCACCTCTCGGGCTCCTTCGGATGACTATGTCACCGTTCTGCTACCTAAGAGCCAGCTTTCTGGTGCCTCCGCCACTTCCCCTGCCTTTAACCAGTCCTACGAGGCTCATAGCTCTTCCCAGAGTTATGGTAGAGGTAGAGGCTACCACCGTGGCTCTAACCGGAACAAAGGCAGGGGAAGAGCCTTTCGCAGAGGAAAGAACTTCCGAGGCGGACGTGGAGGCAACTCCTCAAACCAATACTGAGGTGCAGCAGGTAGGGGGGAGGCTCTATGCCTTCCGCAACAAATGGAGGTTCAGTCCCTGGGCGTTCAGTATCATCTCCAAGGGACTAGGGTGGAGTTGGATTCAAGGACCTCCTCCTCCGAACAAATTTCGTCAACATTCCACCCCAGACCTGGTCGAATTTGTCCAGGATCTTTTACAAAAGAATGCCATACAAGAAACGAAACATCTGAAGTTTCAAGGTCGGCTGTTCAGTGTCCCGAAGAAGGATTCAGACAAGAGAAGAGTGATTCTAGATCTATCCCTTCTCAACTTGTCCATTCAATGCGACAAGTTTCGAATGCTTACCGTCTCGCAGGTGCGGACCTTACTTCCCCGTGGGGCCGTCACCACCTCTATCGATCTTACAGACGCCTACTATCACGTCCCGATAGCGAGACACTTCCGTCCGTACCTAGGCTTTCGCTTAGGGGACAAAAGTTACTCCTTCAAGGTGATGCCTTTCGGGCTCAACATTGCCCCAAGGATCTTCACAAAGCTAGCAGAAGTCGCTGTTCAGGAACTCAGGAATCAAGGGATTCAAGTAGTAGCCTATCTGGACGACTGGCTCATTTGGTCAGACACCTCCCAAAATTGCCTAAAAGCCACTCACAAAGTCATCCATTATCTTCAATCTCTAGGCTTCCAGATCAACTTCAAGAAGTCCCGTCTTCTTCCAAAATCGAAGTTCCAATGGCTCGGCCTGCAATGGGATCTTATATCTCATACTCTGTGTCTTCCCAGACCCAAGAGGTTAGAGATTGCAAGGAACACCAAACGTTTTCTCAAAGACAAAGTAAGTTCCAGACGGCTTCAAGAGAAGATTCTGGGGTCCCTTCAGTTTGCCTCAGTGACGGATCTTCTTCTGAAGGCAAAATTGAAAGATATCAATCGTGTCTGGCGTTCGAGGGCGAACCGGAAGCTCCGGGACAGGAAAGTCCGCCTTCCTCCCATTCTACGGGAAAGACTTCTTCCTTGGACAAGAGCAAACAGTCTGTCAAAGTCAGTTCCCCTTCAATTTCCGCCCCCGGAATTAATCATTCACACAGACGCATCCCTATCAGGTTGGGGCGGCTATTCTCAGCTCAAGAAAGTTCAAGGTCTTTGGACTCCCTTGTTCCGCCATTTTCACATCAATGTGCTAGAGGCCATGGCAGTTCTTCTAACCCTGAAACGTCTCGCTCTTCCCAAGAAACAACACCTTCGTCTGGTCCTCGACAGCGAAGTGGTGGTCCGCTGCCTCAACAGAGGCGGGTCAAAGTCAGGGCCTCTGAACCATGTTCTAGTAGCCATATTCTCCCTAGCAGCCTCGAACCGTTGGCATCTTTCAGCTGTCCACCTGGCGGGAGTCCGGAATGTAGTGGCAGACGCCCTGTCCCGGACCTCCCCTCTAGAATCGGAATGGTCACTCGATCTAAAGTCATTTCGGTGGATTCTCTCTCAGGTTCCCGGCCTCCAAGTGGACCTCTTCGCCACAGAATCCAACCACAAATTGAGAGTATATGTGGCTCCCAATCTAGACCCTCAGGCTTACGCCACAGACGCCATGTCACAGAATTGGGACAACTGGGAAAAGATTTATCTCTTTCCCCCGGTGAATCTTTTGCTGAAAGTTCTAGACAAACTGAGATCCTTCAAGGGACAAGTAGCCTTGGTCGCACCCAACTGGCCCAAGAGCAACTGGTATCCTCTCCTGCGGGAGTTGAGACTATACCCTCACCCGATACCCAATCCGGTTCTGTCTCAGATAGTACAAACACGCGTTGTGTACGCTTTCTCAAACATTCAGAGCGCCCTAACTTTATGGACTTTATGAAGTTTGCGGCTATGCATGGTGCCAATATTGATCCTCAAAACACCTTGTTCCTAGAATCAGATAAACGGGATTCCACCATCCGTCAGTATGACTCTGCAGTTAAAAAGTTGGCAAAATTTTTAATAGACTCAGACGTGAACTGTATGAACTTGAACCTTACAGTCACTTTCTTTAGATCTTTATTAGAATCAGGTCTGGCAGCCAATACTATCACCACTATTAAATCGGCTCTGAAAAAGATCTTCCTAGTGGGTTTTAACATAGACTTAACCGACTCTTTGTTAGCTTCAATTCCGAAAGCTTGTGCCAGACTGAAACCGGTTACTCGTCCTACCCCGGTGACCTGGTTCCTTAATGACGTACTCAAATTGGCTTCTGATACCATTAACAGTTCTTGTGATTACATGCCCCTTCTCAGGAAAACACTTTTCCTAGTGAGCTTGGCTTCCGGGGCAAGAATTTCTGAATTGGCAGCCTTGTCGAGAGACCCGGGTCATATTGACTTTCTGCCTTCAGGAGAGGTCCTTCTTTCTCCTAACAAATTCTTTTTGGCTAAGAATGAAGACCCTCAAAACAGATGGACCTCCTGGAAAATTGTTCCCCTCACGCAAGATCCGTCGCTGTGCCCTGTCACTACTCTTAGGTCTTATCTATCCCGGACCTCCTCTAACTCCTCGGGGCCTCTATTCGTTAGAGAACAAGGCGGTACCATTACTATTAAAGGGATCAGGCAACAAATTTTGTATTTTATTAAACAAGCTAACCCTGACTCTTTTCCTCTTGCACATGATATCAGGGCGGTTGCCACCTCGGTGAACTTCTTTCACCACATGAATTTTACAGACCTTTCCAGGTATACAGGGTGGAGATCACCGTCAGTGTTCAAGAAACACTACCTTAAACATTTGGAAGCCCTAAAATTTTCTACAGTAGCCGCAGGGAGCGTAGTTACTCCCGAGTAACTCACAGGTTAATGCCTTGACTCTTTATCTCTCCCTCTTACCTGCCTCATTTATACCCTATTGTATTCGTTGGTCTCGCACCTGAATACTGTTATTATATTTGTAAATTTTTATGCTCCTGAGTATCTGTATATATTATCATTCACGGCATTATTATACCTACCTTATTGGATTTATGTTCATATTTAAGATACCCTTATAATTGTTTTTTGGTACTCATCTCTGATTAAAGCATCCTGTATTTCTCTTACGCTTATGTTTTTTCCTTTATTTTGCAAGTTTGGTGACATTTTTCTCTTGTATAGATTCACTGGGCGGCACAGGTTCGAGCCCAGAAAAGGGATTTTGACGTAGGAAAAATCTATTTCTGGGCGAAGGACCTGTGCCGCCCAGTGAACCCTCCCAGCTCCTCTCCCTTGGAGTCCCCAAACTTTGGGTGCTAAGGAGTTGGGTTCTGAGCGGATGCATTGTAGTAGTACCGAGTGAGGTTGAACGGCTCTCCTCTATTGGGGTTCTCTGTCGTGGATTAATCTAAATAGTGCGGGACCTCTGGATTATACGCCCAATTTTATACCGACACCATTAGGTGAGCGAGCTAGTTAACCTAGCACTCCTTTACATTTTTTCTCTGGTATATTTAGCAGTAAATTACCTAAGAATAAGTGCTTAAATGGAGCTTATTCACTGGGCGGCACAGGTCCTTCGCCCAGAAATAGATTTTTCCTACGTCAAAATCCCTTTATTGAACTGTACAGTACTATTAAAAGGAGATTAACCACCACAATAAGTCAAGCTCCACTCTTATAGAACTGGCCAAGAAATAATAAATCATATACCTAGAGAAGACTGGGGGAAATCTTTAAGACCCGAACTTAAACCTGGAGGATCTTCCCATAGAGAAAGCTTTGGGCATATTATGGAATGTGAATTAGAATGCTTTGGATTTAATATTCAAGTTGGCAGAGGTATTCAAGTTGGCAGAGGTGAACCAAAAACTAAGAGAGGAGTACTTAATACTCTTAGCACTGTTTATGACACCCTAGGGCAGGGGTCACCAACCTGTAGCTCAGGGCTCTTTCAAGCCACCTTTGCAGCTCTAAACACTGAGCTACTCTTTTTATCCATTTAAAACAAAGAAATTGTGTAACAAAATATTTAAAAATCTCATTAAATTTCAGACATATTATAAGCATCAATTTTATTGAATTAAGAAAAAAAAAGTGTAAATACTGTAGTTTCAAGTCTTAAATTATTAAAAAATTTCACATCAAAACCATTGTAACCTGAAATTATAAGGAAAGGGGAATACTGTTTTATGTCTGTTAAATGAGGTGCTGTCATTTGAAAGAAAGCTTGCTGTGTTTGTCAGACATTTTGAGGAAAGTGTGTTTACTCACTTTCCATCATTGAGGAAATGCAAAGAATCTTCAGATTTGTGAGCTTATTGATGCCATAAACACAGTTTTCTTGAAAATAGAAATGTGTTCTAAAGGATGTGCTCAAGAATTCAGAAAGAGGGAAACAACCCTGTCCTTTCATGTCAAACCATTTTTGACAGATATATCTGTACTAAGTTTGCCAGCTTTTACTAATGTGAACTAAACAGAATTGGAGCTTAAAATGGTTGGTTTACAGTAAAAAGTTAGGGCATCAAAATTTTTACACTGATCTCTAGTCTTTAGAAATGCATTAAGCTCCATTAGCTAGTTAACAAAAATGGGGAATATTACTAAATATGAAAAAAAAGCAAAATAACATTGTTATCGAAGTTTGGATTTGGATTACACTCGGGCAATCTATTCTATCTTATTTCTCTTCTTGTTCTTTTTTCCTTTTTGGAAGGTTTTAGTTTATAATTGAAAGACGTATTTTAATATTGTTATGCTCTTTAAATATTTTATTTCAATTGTTCATTACTTCAGTAGTTTGTTTATAGCCTTTCTTCACTGGGCTATTTTTCCCTGTTGAAGTCCTTGCTTTTCCAACTAAAGTTGTAGCTTAGCTAATGATGATGATAATAATAATAATAATGAACAATATTCTGTTATGTCCGAAGTACAGCAGATATTGATTTTAGACCTCAAGACACTTTTTGCCATTGCGGCTCTGACACTAATGAATTTTTAAGTTTCTTTGAAAAAATGGCTCTTCTAGCTAACAAGGTAAGTGACCCCTACCCTAAGGTAAGTACATTTACACTACAACCCAGAAGGATATTCCAGCAATTCTGTCAATTGGAGAAGAGTTGGGATGAACCACTACCCATGGAACTGGAAGAGCAATGGGGCCAACAGGTAGCCGATTTGCCAGAGATAAAGAAGTTTAAGATTCTGAGAAGCATAAAACCTATAGAAACACCTGTGAAGAATGCCCAACTGCACCACTTTGCTGATGCCTCCGAGTATGGAAATGGTACTGCATCATGCTTAAGAGTTGTCCTAAAAGATAATTCTGTGCATGTTAGTCTCATTATGGCGAAGTTGCATCTTACACCCCTGAAGGGATCTACTATTCTTAGACTGGAACTGGCCAGAGCCCTAGAAGCTGTGCAACTAGAAAAAAATTTGAGCATAGAACAACAGATACCACTGGATACTTAGGTAAGTTGACAATTATATAGTACTGTGGTAATTGAACAGATATGAAAACGCTTCCAGACTTATGTTGCCAACCCCATGGGTAAGATCCTGGATTACACTGATGTCAAACAGTGGAGATATGTACCTATTGAAGTAAACCCTGGTGACGACATAACTCACGGACTGCATTCCACCTGGTAAAAAATGATCGTTGGATACATGGTCTAGGATTCTTGCAATGTAAAGAAGATGGATAGCCTGATGTTCTGAATTAGAGAAACGAATGGATTTAAAAGCAACTCAAGTGGCATACAGCACTAAGAAGGATATCTATCATACCAACACACTGCTGAATTACTGCTCTTCATGGTTTAAATTGAGGAAGGCTGTGGTGTGTTATAGAAAATTTAAGGATTACTCAACGAAGAAACATCATGTTAGCCCTATTGCTGTCAATGAACTTTGTAAAGCAGAGAGAGATATAATCTTGTATGTTCAAAAGTCACTCCCAGTGGAGCTACCATATCTTAAGAAACTGAATGCCAGAAAGACAGAGGAAGGTTTGCTGAGAGTGGGAGGAACACTAATTTGCTCTCAGATTGAAAAAACTGCAAGGAACCCACCAATTCTTTCCTATGCACCATTGTATTAAAATTAATTATAGTTCTATCATCAAGCCATTGGACATGCTGGAGTGGAGCGTGTGTTAGCTGAAACTAGGAGAAACTTCTGGATTTCGAAGGGAAGAAGATTGGTTAAGTGTTGTTGCAAAAGATTGTTTGGCAAGACTGAAATCCAACAGATGGCTATTTCGAACCGTTAATGGTCAAGAGGAGACATTCAGAGGTGAAGAGATATGGCTGTGTGTTTACTTGTTTCACCTCATGTGCCACACACATTGAAGTTGCATATTTCATGGACACCAATAGTTTTATTCAAGCCTTAGAGAGCTTCATAGTCAGAAGAGGACAACCCAGTGAGATCTGGTCTAATAATGAAACCAACTTCATTGGATCACAGCAAGAACTGAAGAGAGCAGTTCAGCAGATCAAATTCATGCTCACCTGCTAAAATCACCCGACTGCCTCCCATGTAGATGGAGTTATGGAAAAGATAAGGACCATCAGAAGTGTACTCGCTGGCATCATCACAAAGCAGATATCGGATGATGCGGCCCTGTTAACTCTACTCACAGTGGTAGAGGGGATTATGAATAATTGACCCATCACAAAGCTGTCGGATGATATGCTAGACCCGACGCTGAACCACATATTGATGCTGTGCTCAGGGCCCTCTTTACCAACTAGATAGCTAGTGGAGCATGATAAATATAGATGACACAAACTACATGAAACCTTACTTTAGGTCACAACTTCAATATTAGGTTAAAAACTTGATAAAACCCACACTACTATTGAAAGCTGATTATCCCGTCAGTCCTCATTAAGTGTGTAGAACCACAATATCTAGTGCTTTCAA
Organism: Palaemon carinicauda; assembly: GCF_036898095.1. Taxonomy (NCBI): domain Eukaryota; kingdom Metazoa; phylum Arthropoda; class Malacostraca; order Decapoda; family Palaemonidae; genus Palaemon; species Palaemon carinicauda. The sequence goes on from NC_090761.1 coordinate 20,727,531, forward strand.
AACAAGATGAAATATCCTCTAGTGAAAGTACAGCACCTCTACTAATTAAGATGTTACCATAGTGACAAGCAAATGAAGAATGATAGTTTCTGGAAGGCAACCCTTTAGCGTATGAGTAATTCTTGAGGTATAAGATAGGAGGATTGGCCATACAATTCCCATTACTAATGATCTGATTTTGAGTTTTCAACTTAATTGTGCCTGTAAATGTATAGGATGATGAATATTGGGTAAAGCATATTGAAATTATTAGTCTTAGCAACATTGTCAAAGATTATGTCAATGGATATTGTAGGGGTTACATGAGAAATACATACAGTACCATCAAGGCAAAACTTACAGAAGTTCTATTTTAATACAATAAAAAAAATAATAGTGGTACCTAACTAAATATAAATCTTACTCTCAACAAATACAGGTATAAAGCTTTTGGCAGTAGACATTCAATTCCCTGTAACCTATTTTCATGATCCATTCAACATAATGCAGTCCTACTTTTATTTGGAAAATTTTCCCAACCTTCGCTTTTACTAGATTTGATTTAGTGGCTCTAAAAATTATAAATTTATAATAAAATGAACTACGAAAAAAGTATTGTGAGCAATACCCAAATCATATCAGTAATCTAAAATCTTCCTATGTCAAAATTGAAGATATAAAAAAAATGAAAGTAAAAAAATAAAAAAATGGCAAAGAAACTAATTTTCAAAAATACAATTTTAAAGATGGAAAAATTCAACAAGCCAAAAAATGCAACAACAAAAACAACCTCCTCCAATACATGAGGCTAAAGAGAGTAACATCAAACTACAATTGGAAACCATTTTAGAAGATTTCGACAACCTTTAGGACCAATGCTTGAAAATGTAATAAATAAGGAGGAAGAAACAGAGTCCTGCTCTAAATTTCTGTTCAAGAATTCCAGGAAACTCTTTCAGCTCTGGATACCGTAAACTATCATCATTACCTCTCTATCCCACCAACTGTTGAATTTACATTCAAACACTAATAGGCAACCCTCACCTACTAATGAGAAGAATTATATGCCTACATGAACAATAACTAGATGGTATCAGGATAACCGAGATTTAAGTATAGTATTAACATTTTGATCACCAATCAGGCAATATACTGCGGTTATTGTCAGAGACATTTAAGCTTTTGTAAAGGCCTAACAAAATCACTTTGACCATCTAGAAGACCAACTTGACTTGGATTAAGACGATGTAACATTAACTGGAGTTAAGTTAAAAAATACTCAATTAATATTGCAAGTAGTTTAACCACACCCAGGAGTCAATATGTATATCATGGTTTGCTAACCATCTAACTAGGAATATAAACAATGTTACAAGAGATTCTGGCAAAATTTCCTTATCTGATTTGTTCCAAAGGCCTCATATTTACTGCTGGCTAGACATGTGGACACATAAGTGATCTACTATCAATGCTAACCTGCAGTCTTTGCATACCGGCATTATTTCATGTGGGTTTTTCTCCTACTTTTCATGGGTCAAAAGATTAAGATATATTCAATTACACGTAAAGGATAGAATTTCTTCATCTTCCTTTTCAAGATCAGCTTTATCATCAGATTCAGCATTCCTCAAAATCTGATACTGAACTTGATAAAAATTGTGGGTTAATATATTTAAATCCTAATTGACAAGGATAGCTGCCATCTTTAATTTGAGCAAAATGTAACTGTATCATTAGATATTTTATCATAATCTTCATTTCTATTTGTGCCGACATAAGCTGGAAGGCCAAGGTTTGGGTGGATGGATGGTGTGAAGAAAGCTCTGGGTGATAGGAGGATAGATGTGAGAGAGGCAAGAGAGCGTGCTAGAAATAGGAATGAATGGCGAGCGATTGTGACGCAGTTCCAGTAGGCCCTGCTGCTTCCTCCGGTGCCTTAGATGACCGCGGAGGTAGCAGCAGTAGGGGAGTCAGCATTATGAAGCTTCATCTGTGGTGGAAATGTGGGAGGTTGGGCTGTGGCACCCTAGCAGTACCAGCTGAACTCGGTTGAGTCCCTGATTAGGCTGAAGGAACATAGAGAGTAGAGGTCCCCTTTTTGTTTTGTTTCATTGTTGGTGTCGGCTACCCCCCAAAATTGGGGGAAGTGCCTTGGTATATGGATGGATAAGCTGGAATTCTACATGTTCAAATATTTACGTTAACTTCTTAAACATGTATAGAAACCTTTTTCTTTTATATTAGAATTTTCTAGACAATAGTTTTGAAGGACTTTGATTGCATTTCTAGACCCTGATGATTACAAGCTTCTGAGTTGGTGTATTTTTGATACTATATTTAGCTAAACTTGTACTTAAGCAAATTTGTCATTGTTTAAAGTTTTTTGTTCATGAAAAGTCTTTATTGATTGGAAAGCTCTCCAAACTTTAATGCATTTTGTAAAATTTATGTCACACAGAAAAGGGTGAGATTTTTTATTCATTTCTGGAGTAGTTTAATATTTCAGCACATATTCTAAACTAAATTGTTAATTAGATCAAACTTTTAAATATGACTAATACAAAACCATTTATCTTTGGCTTCTTAAGTCTAAACAAATAGAATGTTCCTTTCTGAAGTAACAACAGGGGTGATCTGTCAGCTTCTCAAGTTGGATCTGGATTTATGAATTTGGGATATACAGACCTACACAGCCATTTACCTCCTAAGTAAAGCTGGTTGAAAAAACCCAGCAGTTGCACTATGAAGTAAAAAATGAAAGATGGATAGTAATATTAAAGAAAGAGGCAAGAATGAAAGTATAGTATAGATTAATATAATGCAAGTGCAGCTAGGGAGCAGAGAAATGCTACAATGAAAGTAATGCATACAGTACACTAGGGGTGCAGACAGATACTCAAGTACAGTAGTACGTCATAACTCGTATACAGTATTATACAATCTATTTATGCTTTTAGCATTGTAGTTAGTGTGTGTAACAAATGTCTTAGGAATTTCAGCTGATAGGTAACACATTAATGCTTGATTAAAAATTCAGTCATGATTCTTTAAGAAACATAACTACTAGTGCCTTCTCTATAAAAATGAAGTCTACCAATAATAGCCAAGCATATACTTTTGAGACAGTAATGTTTGGAACTTCTTTTACAGATATTTTTATATAAAAATGTGCATAAACCATTAAATCTACTTGCACCTGAAAAGTTCAGTCTATTTTCTTTAACGATTCATGGTAGACGAATGCTATTATTGGATTGTACTTGAAATATACAACAAATGCACTTTTGAATGCAATGTTGTTAGGTTTTCTACAGCACAAATAATTGCCAGTACTGTACTATTAAGATTTTCGGAGCCTGTCAGTTCTGTGTAAAATGTACATTCTAATTTTTCTTTTTATTGCCATATTTTGAATACTGTTTGCTTGTCTAGTCTTTAGCAGCGTACTCACATGGAAGCTATCCAACTAATCACTTGTGTTTTTGTAGGTAATACGCTGATCTGGATACTACAACCACTGTGGTTACTCAATCAGGGTATTGCTAATACTGATGTCCTTGGATTAAGCATTAATATGTCAACCATCCAATTAGCTCATTATGCATAATGAATATAAGTTATCATAAACCTAACCAATCTTTGCATTCTTAACTTCCTATACTATATCATCTATCCTGTACAGAAGTACTAAATATGCAGCCAATTCAATATTGACTTTTGCTTTTAAAAAGATTCTAAATATGATGAAATTTTCATTGTACCTAAATATTTTCCTTATCACTTTTTTTGGTTGTGCAGTACAGTACTACAGGGAGAACTTTTATGAATGCTTGAAAATTATCCCTCAAATTATTAATGACCTGCATTGCACTATAATTCAGTTTCTTTTACTGACATACCAGCTCTCTAACTGTTTCTGGTTCTACTGTATAGTATATGTAGAATAAAATAGGGAGTATAAACAGTTAACCGAGATATAGTTCCCGTCTGGTAGCTCTGAAATTGCCTTGGCAGTAAGGTATTGCCTACTCGGGGAAATAACCTACCAAATTGGCATCAACAAGTCTCCTTTCATCAAGAAAACCACCGCACAATACAAAATTAAAGGCAATTAAAAAAAAGGATGAGTTACATCTAGCAAACCAACTCACTAAGGTAAATTATTGGGTGATTGGGGGATAAAAGACTTGCCAAATAACTTCTGAATACTCATAGTTACTTTCGTCACTGTTCAAGGGTATCAAATAGACTTGACACGACATGATATGTAAAGTGAAGCAGATATTACAGATAAAATCAAATTAAACAATTGCAATACCTAAGTAAAAAACCTAAATATACATGGATGGCAATAGTGAATTGCATACCAATTCTTTGTTCCTATTCTTCTGAAAGACAGAAGCTTATGACCTGACTAACAAGCCCCTGTAACTGAATGTCATCAAGGAACAAATAGAATTAAAAACAATTCCACTTAATCATCTGATTAAAGAAGCAAGCTAATACTCATAGTAAAGAGCCAGGCGCAATAAATATATATACCAACATACCAAACTTCAGATCAAGATCTCTAAACACTACAACAAAGAAACCCCGTAAAATTTCACTAATGGAACTATACTTCGACAGAACCTCCCCCCATAGTATAGTCATTAGTACAGACTAACAACCTAACTAAAATTAGTAGCGTACATCAGTTCAACACACTGAATGTGATGTAAGGTCTCTATTGGAAATCTGTTTACAATTTCCTCATAAAAAAAATCAATAAGCAAAATTTAAATCTAAATCTATGAATTTCAGTGTTGAAGTCCTCAAGTTATTAAATGACCAAACTGCCTGTCACCTTTCTTAATTCCTTTACAGAAATATATTTAAAGACATTACTATGCTTGATTATCAAGAATATTTCATTTTTACTAATTAGATATTTTCAAATTCTGATAATTTTTCAGACTCAAAACAATAGTGTTCAAAGATAATTTTAAATAATCTAGATTTAAAACTAAAAATTATACTACTTTTTTATCAATTATAAAAATCTAATTTTCCAAAGTAATTTGTATTTCTCATAACTATACAAACCTAAATCCTTTAATAGGAGTATGACTTCAGCAAAGCTGGAAACTTGGCTATTAAAATTTATAATGAAGTACCGGTAGTTACTGGGAGGTAGCATGGCAAGTCCTGGCCTAATGTAAGCTCTCAGAGTAGTCACTTCAACTACCTTCACCTAAGGCTTGCAGGGTGGATGAGGCAGGAAGTATAACTTAAAGAACTGAAGTTTGTAGTTAAGAAATATACAAAATAGATAAAAAATAACTGATTTGTTACCACACAGATATCAATCCTCATCCTTTAACAGGAGACTTATCTTTAGGTGAGAGGAAAGCCCTACAATCAAAGTGGCCAGTTAATATCCCTGGATGTCATACTGCCAGTCCTTTGGAGGAACAGGAGTATTGACTCCAATCCACCTCATCTCATATGAAATTCAAATGATAAAGCTGGATTTCTGTTCTTAAACAGATAGTTATGGGGGTGGGGTGTGCATATATCCTGCAGTGATATGCTGTCTTCAATGTAAGGCTAAAATAAAGATAGGTTTACCTTAGTATCCATCCTTACCATCATCAAGAGGATGATGCAAAAAAATTACTAACTCAATCTAAAATGGAATAATACCTCAGCATGGCAGTGTACCTGCAACAAAGGCCAATCCAGTGACACAATAGTTTGAATGCTGAACTTCAAAGAAGAGGAGGGAAAAAGGCCCAACATATTTACAATCTCCTAAACTGATGTTGTAACTGCTATCTTATATGAGATGCTTCTTGTCCTGTGATGGAGCAAGATATGCTACACCACAAGCTGAGAGGGACTTGTTGGTGCATTCCCATAAATGGTGGGTAGTGAAGGTTGCCTGATGTTTCTTGACTCTGGCCTTCAGGATTTGGTCCGTTGATAGGTTTTTCCTAAAGGATAACAAGGCATCTAGTCCTCTGACCTCATGAGGGTGAGCTTGTGTTGATTCTTCCTGCTCACATGCTGCCTTTGTCTGAACTTTGTCAATCGACTCTCAAAGTCAGGAGATGATGTTGTATTTGGAGGATTTGATCCTGTCAGAGGTTTTGAAGAAGTTTTGTAGTAGTGGTCTACAGGGTTGAGTCTGCTTCAGGTAGGGTATTACTGTCCCCATAGGGCAAAGAATTAAGTTGATCGGATTGTCGGTTGTTTCCTTAGGTGATACGGAGAAAGATTAGAACCACATACAGTATTACCTCAGCATATTGTGCCTCATGTTTCATGGCCTCAGTGCATTGAGGGTTGTTAAATTTATATAGACACATGTTTTTTAATATTGTGTATTTTATGCTAAACTGAGCAAACCCGCGAGATATGAGATGAGAAAGTGTAAATGCCAATAGAAACAGAGTCACGACTTCCTGCCCTGTCTATAGTCATGCGAGATCTTACGCGGTACACTACTGACTGACAGACAGGAGTCAACCAATGAGAGCATGGAGATTTGTATCCTGGGAGCTGATTGGCCATAGAGTATAGTGCCACCCAGGAGTATCTCGCCTTGCAGCTTCTCAAGAATTCGCATCAGTTGTGTTTATGTTGAGTTGCTGTAACTTGTTTTCCTGTGTTTACTGAAGTTTTAGTGAGTTTTTTCAAGCCTTACGATACCGCCCAAACGCTCTGCTCCTTCTAAGGCTTCTGTTAGTGAGCCTAAGCGGCAAAACAAGAGGCTGGCTATAGTTGAGAAGGTAAAACTTCTCAACATGTTAAAAGAAGACAGAAATTTTGCGACGGTAAGACACCATTACAACATCAACAAGTCGACCGTCAGGTACATTAAGAAAGACAAGACAAATATCAAGAAGACTGCATCAATGACTTTCAACAGAGCAGCAAAGAGAAAAGTTACTCCCTGCAATAAGATGGTAGTGAGGATGGTATCTGCTTTGCCAGTAAGGATTACACATAGCCAAAAGAAAAACATAAGTTTGAACATCAACATGATCTAAATAAAGGTGAAGACCCTGTATGATAACCTTGCACTTGACAACAGCATTGATGACAAGGAAGAGGACATCGACGATCCACCACCAGGAATGTCAAGTGATTCCCTGAAGAAGAAAAGTTCATTCAATGCCAGCAAGGGCTGGTTAGAAAATTTCCAAAAAAAAAATTGGCCTGCAGAGGGTCTCACTGTATGACGAAGCTGCCTCTGCAGATACAACTACAGGCAAAAGATACGTCGAGGAAGAGTTCCCTCAGCTTATCGAAGAAGGCGACTATCTTCCAGAAAATGTTTTTAATAAGGACAAGACGGGGTTGTTTTGGAAGGGGATGCCGTCTCGCACATTCTTGTTCAAGGACTAAATAAAAAGGCCAGGCTTCAAGGCTCGCAAAGATCGTGTGATACTCATCCTTTGCAGGAATGCTACAGGCTTTATGTTGAAGCTAGGATTTGCCTTGAAATCCAAATACAAGAATCTGCTGCCTGTATACTGGATGAACAACAATAATGCGTGGATTATGAAACTACTCACATCCAACTGGTTCTACCAACGGTTCATCCCTCAGGTTAAAGTGTGTCAAGGAAAAAGGCCTTCCAATCGACGTTCTTTTGTTGATGGATCTGCATTATGAAGGTGTAAAGGTCAAGTTCTTCCCCCCCACCACCACAGCACTTTTCCAACCATTGGATCTGGGTGTCATCCATGTCTTTAAGGCACTCTACAACTGGACCACCATGGAAGATCTCATCATTAGTGTAGATAATGAAGAAGATAACTTAACATTGAAAGTGTATTGGTGTAAATACACGACTGTAATGTGTTTGAAAAACGTTCTAAAGCTGTTACAGGCCATGAAGCCTTAGATGATCAATTCCAGCTGGAAGAAATTGTGGCTACAAGTGGTC